>NC_061877.1:6234586-6543605 GCF_905147765.1 Vanessa atalanta
ACACTGGAATTCGACAACATCGCCGAAATGATAGGAACTTTTAGTTGAAAGCAATTGACCGTTTTCAGGTGAAGCTAGAGATGGACACATTACAGGGACACATGATTTATTTCTTTGATATGTATCGCCATCTCGTTCCCCGGATTCAGAGTTCTCTATAGAGAAGCCGGCCGTTCCATTAAAAGAATACAGTTCGTAACCAATATTACAGGCGCATGAGAAGTTTCCAGGTCTAAAAAAGTATGATTTATATGAAAAAATCTTTTAAATTCAGAAAATATATTTAATATGCTTAATATGTACTTACGTATTAATACATTTCTGATCACAGCCACCATTGTTTTCACTACATTCATTTATGTCTGAGCAGTCAAGTCTAGCACACCCCATAATTTCTAATTTGAGACAGGGTGCTCCAACATAATCTTGTATTTTGAATTTTATATATTGAGCTTCAATTGGCATTGGTAAGTTTAAGACTGAAAGCGTAGGCTCCAAAATTCGGAATTCCACCGCTGTTCCATCAGGATTTGTGTAATCTTTAAATGTATCGGTCAAGTCATTAGTATATTGTATTCTAATTGCAGATGTAAATGCAATATTAGCATCAGCCCTCATAACACTCATCGTGCGGAATCCTCTTATGATTGTTGGAGCTCGAAGATCAACTAAGACCCAGTTTGCACCAGCTTCAAGATTATTGCCACACCAACCTCCTCCATTGTTTAAGCGAATCATCTGTAATATAAAATTGATTTAATTTCAATGTTTACGCTATATTTTAACTCTGGATGCCTCATTGAGATACCTAGTGCGACCATATTTTCGTGTTACACCTTATCAATAACACCAAAGTATTCGAATAGAACTTTATTATTAAATAACATTACAACTAAAACTTACGCCTTTATAATATCCAGCTTCGGAAGCGGACGTCGTTATAGACTCATCCGGAATAGCTCCGTTAATTAAACCTAAATCACCAACAGGTTTGCAGTCCAAGCTAGGTGTAAATCCGGGGCGACAAGGGCAGTAGAATCCACCATGAGTGTTTTTACATTCTGTTGAGGCAGAATCACATTGACTGCTTGAGCATTCATTGATATCTTCACAACTTGGAGTTGCATCAAAGTTTTGACCAGGTCCACATTTAATTATGCTGGGTCCGTTTAGTTTATACCCTGAAATATGAAACATATACATTTATATTTTAAAAAATAGCACGTATACTATTAAAATTATTTCAATTTTGTCTTTATTAAACTTTACCTTTATAACATTGCACTCGGGCTTCATCGCCAAACATATAGACTCTGGTTTGATCGACAATGAATCCGTTCTTGATTTCAGGAAACTTAGGACAGATAGCTTTAGAACAAGTTGGTACTTCACCGGACCATGTTCCATTGCTCATACAAAGCAGTACAGGTTGGCCAGATCGAACGTAGCCGGGTTCACATTCGAATCGAACTATTGTACCATAACTGCGACCACCGCCATTCAGTATAGTAACATTAGCATGTGGGACATCAGGAAGTGCCACACATTGTGATGCTGAAATTAAAAAATAATAATTCAGATGTCTGTGACAAAGAGTTAAAACATTCGACCGGTTCTCGAAAATTTACGTAATAATTGTGTTTATAAATCATTGTTTTGAGTTTTTTATGTAATTAGTTAATTTTGAATTAAGTACCAAGACAAGTCGGAGTTCTTTCCCATCTTCCATCCGATAAACAAGAAATTCTTTCTATTGGTTGTCCGGTTGGGAATGCAAATCCAGCATAACATTGATAAGTTGCTACACCCCTGTAAGTTACGTTCGTTGAGCCAATAGAAAATCCATTATCGATTTGAGGGACCGGACCACAATAGACCTCTGCAAATGAATTAGAATTAATTAAAAAAATTAAGCACATAGAAAAATTAAAAATCTAATATTATGTTATATTTCAATGTACAAGAATTATCAAATTACCTTGGCAGCTTGGAATATAGGTAGTAGACCAATTTCCGCCTTCTAAACATTGTGTTGTAATTCTAGATTTTCCAGTGGCAAATTCTTGACCGATTGGACATGAAAATGTTATAGTTGTACCAAAAGCAGTATCTCTGTTTGAAGCTAAAGCTCCTGTGCCAGACTTTAATGGAGGACAATCTGAAAATATAAAGCATTTAATAAGATAAAAATGTAATATAAAAGTGTATATAAGAACTGCTTACAATTGAACTAGGGTAAATTATACAAATATAATAATAAAATTACCAGCTGAAAATGTTGCTCTCCAACCTATACTATTATGAAGAGCATCAGACATAAATCGTATTAGCATTTCCCCACTCGATGCAGTTAATGTTATTCTTGGTTTAACAGTGAATCCATTATCAGAATGTAATCGTAAACCACTTGTGCTCGACCCATCAAAAACTTGCACTACATCGGAAGAGTGAATATTGAATTCATTAAATTTTAAGGACAAGGGTCCTCCGTTTGGATTTTTAATTCTGTATAAACATTCCTGATTATTTGGGTAATTGTTGAGGCCGTAAGCTGGAGAAGTGAATGTTCCATTAGCTGCTATTATTGTAGCTCGGCAACCTTGGGAATACCTCATATTAAATCCTCTTTTAGAATCTCCAAGGCTAGTCCGGAAATACATATATAAGTGGTTTGTTGTCGATATAACTACTTTTTCATTTTCATCACCAGGTCCAGTTAGTCGGGCAAGAACTGAACTAGATGGAGTGTTTCCGTCTTTAATAACAATGTAGTCTCTGTTCATTTCCAATTCTAAATCTTCTATTTCCAATGAAACTATCCTTCCAGGTTGTGCTTCAATAATATACATGCATTCCAAACCACCAGGGTAGCTGTTAGGATAACCAGGTGATGTGAGAACCTGACCTTGAGGAGTTGCTCTAAGAATACCTCCACAGTTTGATGATTCAGTCTTCCATGAGGCACGAAAACCTTTTCTTTCAACGGATCCATCTGAGCTAAATTTGATTATCATAAAGTTAGAAGCAGAAACATACAGTTTATTAGATAAATCTTGTTTTCCTGATAGTGTAGCTAAGTTGACAGATTTATCTTCAGTTCGACCACCTACTAAGATTTGAACAGTATCAAAAGACTTTTCAGTTTCAAAATCTTGGAACTGTAGTACGATGTTTTGTCCTTGAGGTCCTTCGAGTGTCCATTTACATTCACTGAAAGGTGCATATTTGTGAGGATAGTTAGGGCTTTCTACGACATCACCGCTACTAGCCATATAAAAATGACAATCAGTAGCACAGTCCATTTCGTCAGATGAGTCACCACAATCATCTTGTTTGTCGCATTTGAAGGCTGCATTAATGCATCTTCCGTTAGAACAATGGAAGGTTCCTGCGAAGGTATCAATTGTTAAAAGTCTCTAAATTACACCTTTTTTTGCTTGGTGTCAATTAAATTTACTATATAAATAAAAAAAATATTTTTAAATTTACCGATTTGATAAGAATGCAAAAATAAACTAATTACCTGCAGGACAAGCGGAAGCTCTGCACATAAAAGGAAGTAGGGTTTCACATGTTGTTAATTCCCAAGATTGTCTTTCCGATGTAACGTGAACATCCACACATTCACCATCTTTGGGATTCGGTTGTCTGAGGTCCCAAAATCCTGCATATTGTGAAACTAGAGTCCCTGCAGCTGATTCTAAGGTATTTGTTCTTAGGTCGTCAACAGTTGCAAGGCCAAGCCAATAGTGAGTGTTGCTAGGTGTAGATGGTACCATGCTTGCGGTCATGTTATTTTCAGTGTAACTGTCTATAACCATCAGCTCACTTCCATATCTGAAAATAAATATGAAAATGTTGTAAGTTTCTGATAAGTTAGTTAACATTGTAAGTAATCTCAACTTGTAAAAAGTTTTTTTCTTGAAATATCTAATTACAATCATACCTTCGGCATAATTCCGCAGCTTTATCCCAAGAATGTCGGATATTAAAAAATTTATAACAATGAAGGCCCTTTAACTCCCAGCCTGAAAAAAAAAACTTTTATTAAAATACTGTTAAAGGTGGGAGGGCAGCATTAATTAATAGGAAACATAACTTAGCTGGAATATACTTAAATTTATACAATAGATCGGTATGTGTGGGTCTAATAGAAGTAGAAAGAGGTCATGAAAAGGGAAAAGACGATGTTGACTAAAATATAGAGTAATATTTTTTTTGTTTTTGCTAGAAATTTTATTATTATCGACATTGTAAATCCATGTATTTTAAATTTGTTTCAAAGTTGCATTACCTTTACAATACCGAGAAATTTCCATGAATATTTTGTAGAAAATAATGTAGGTAAACAACTCATTCTTATTTGACGCTTTCTCTTTGGTAAGGGAGTGTCGTATTATGTGTAGAAAATCGTAAATAAACAGTCACACTAAGCATAATTATGAGGTTGTCAGTTCTCACTTAAAAGAAAGTATTGAATGATGTCTAGAATAATTAATTACGATCAGATAATGATCGTCTAAGTTTTACTTCAAAAAATCAGCTTACAGCTTCTATTTTTGTTTTGTGGTGATGTTATGATTTTATATGATTATTTTTTAAGTTGACACTCCATACTACTTAACATTATTTCAGTAGTCATTGGTCTAAAGGGTACTTCCGTGCGTGTGAATAAAAACTAATAGCGACAAATAGAGCGTGTGAGTTCGTCGATCAGCGAAGACTGCGATGGATCCACGCTTCACTGCACTGCGCAACTCGATGCAATGTTTGACCTACTTGTACTATGTTTCTACGGCGAAATTCAACAAACTGCCATTTTGTTCTCGGCATAAATATTAGTCTATGAATAAATATTAAATCAGTGGCGTTATAAGTTAAACTTGTGCATGTTTACTTGTTTTTCAAATAAGATCAGTGTTGTTGTGTTGTTTATGTAAAGTTTGTGCAGGAAGTATAATATTTCTTGGTTAATGTCAAAGTCAATGGCGTTCGTAGCTTCTACGATTATATTACGATTGCATACAGACAACATAATATAATATATACTATCTTTAGATTTAATTATTCATATGTATATTATTATATACATTTTAGATCAAGATATATAATTACTCATTATATATGAATTAACTATTAGATATTATATTTCTACTTTATATTTTGTTGTTATTTACAATATTACCAAATATTGCATTTAGTTATAGTAAAGTTATAAATAAACAAATTTATACATTCTGAGTATTTTTTAGAGATTATTACATTATAAAATTTAAAGAGCTAAGAGTTGATTACTAAACCTAGACTGTAAATAAATTATTAATAATTAAATGTGAAAAATCAACGTATTCACGAATTTGTGCGCAATGTAGAACATTACATTGCATAAATACCTGTTAAATAAACTACTTATTGGAACCTGTAATATAGGCACCACTTATTTTTTTACCAATTAAAAACAATAATTAGAGCTACATTAAAACAGCTGCAATTTTCTTTTTAAATGCCAATTGTACTTGTGGAGTTATAAATACTATATACATATGTGATGCCATGAGGACCCCTGCAGATCTTAAAGAGTGGACATATATTATAATGTCTGAGTATAATGTAAAGCGTCGAATGCATGCATGCATACATACATGCATAGTATGTAATAGTGTCACAAAGTTGACAACTTGACATTTAGTTGAATTATGTGCTTGTCCCGTCTTGATGATTTATTCTTACTTAAAATCAAAATATTGTATATTGAAGTACCTACATTTTTATAATCACTAATGAATATTTACTGTATTAGGTTAAATTTAATACAAAACTATCATCATAAAACCAAAAGAAATTCAGAAGTTTACAATAGCGGTAGTTTAGAATAATCTTGTTTATACATCGGAATAACACAGGCTATAATTTATAAATATATTATGTGAATAATACTTGACAACCAACCCCTAAAACGCGTCTCTGGCGAAACCTATTATTATTATATATTATTTAACAGTCTTAGTTTAGTTTACGTATGTATCTTGTGTGAAAATTAACGAATACTAACTGCAAACTATTTAATTATCTATGTTATCTATTTATTTTGTTTATGCGGTTGGTTGTAAATAGATTTATTGTCTTTATTTATAGAGGTATTAATGAAATGTGGAATTAGGATATTTTTTTCATAATTCAAGGACTTTAATTATTCGTTGTATTTCTATTAATCGAATATTCTGTATTGCATTTGGAACCTACCGCAAATTATTTTAATAATCACGAGAAACGTTGTAAAATAGATCCGTTAATTTGCGTTATTTATAGTTATATTTTATTCCCATAACAGTCACGGGTGAGCAGCTTCGTAACTGTAAGACGAGAATCGGATTCACAGTTCAAACGTCTTGCCAACACTAGAGTTCGAGGCTCGTGTGTGAAGTGCCTCCTTTGAGATTCTATAGCCCTGGATCTACCGGAGATTGAATTACGAATTAACAATCCATTTGCAGGCTTTGTGGTCCAACGTGTGTGTATCTAAAACCTACGGATTTAATGCAAATGGTTGTGTATGCTACATGCGTTTGGTTTAATATATTTATGTATTATGAATTTAGAATTGAAATTCATATTCTAATTAACAATTTAAATTTTATTGTTATCAATTTAGATTTGACTTTTTATGAAATGTTTTAATATTTACTAAAACATATTTTACATTAATATAACATTAATAATGCAGTCGACATACATCCCTGGTACAGAAAAAACGTTTCAAATAATAAAAGGGTTATAAAAAAAATACAAATTTACTTTTATTTATCTAATATGCTATTTAAAATATGTTACTCAAAAGTCTGCGGTGAGTCACACAAATATGTATGTATGTGACTGTTGTGTCGCCTTTCACTTATTATGAATGAGCTTTCAAGGTTATTTGTAACGCCTTCATCAATCGACATAGATATTCAAGATACTTAAATGTCGAAATAGAAAAAATCAAAATCAACGTATGCTTGATATAATTAGACTTATTTATTCAAATTTCATTTTGAAGTATTATGGTACCAATTATAAGTGATTCCTTACATCAAATGCCGCCAATAAACTTAGAAGTCATCTTTCATCATCAGTCATCGTTCATCTTACCTATTGTGTTGTATTGACCAACACACAATAAAAACACCGTTTTAAGAAAATGCCTTATAATTAGTGAAATATGAATATGTTTCTTTTATATTAATATTTTAGTCTACATTTAACAAATAACGAACAAAATAATAAAATAATAATGCAAACTTTAATGTCTAATTTGACGCTATTAGGATATTATTTGTTTTAAAACGCTGTATTGAAATATATTTTCTTTTAAAAATAAACATAAATACTATTTAAAATATTTTTAACATTACCTATGACGAATTTCCATGCAATCTATCATCCCTAATCTTTCCTCTTTAAAGGATGAATTTCCAAAATCACTATAACAACTATAATAATTAATAAAAAAATAAACACCGACTTATTCATTGAAACTTTAAATAAGAGCCAAACTTTTGTACACACTTTCAACTTAAGTTTCACCTTCTTAGGTGATTATTTTTAAAAATATGTTAAACATCCATGTATAATTCGATTTTTTTAATATCAGTAATGACTCCTATCCTCTGTGTAAATCCCTCAAGAGATGAATTTTGAAAAATCCTTTCATAGTAGGTAATTACCGGTCTAAAAGGACACCTGAGTAAAATTACTCGTTAAACTCATTGGTTTAGGCAGTGTTTTGTATATAATTTAGTCATTTAATAATGTTATTAATTCGATCCATAAATATAAGTACAGTTTTAATAAAGGGATTGACATGTAGCATTATTTTATATTAATATAAAAGATATATTCTTACAAAATTTGAATTTGGAACTTGACTTCAATACAAATATTTAAAAAAAAATGGAATCCATGAAAATATAATTTTTATATATTTTACAGTTATCTCAAGCTGATTTGGCCTTACGTCATTAGACTATTCAGGTATAATCACGATTGCACAAAGAACTGCCGCCTTGCTTCTAAATGCATTATAAATAAATAATTCTGTAACTTGTTCGTTAACTTATACCACAAGTTACCGTGCATGCATTAGCTGCCTTTCAGCCAATGAATATGTAAAGCTCTTCTTACGTACACAGCAACTCGTTTAAATCTAATTTAAGTATTTTCAAACTCACGCTTCTGACTATTTCGCCTTATGTAAAATAATATTTGGTAAAAATTATGGCTAAATCACGAGAATCTTAAGTTAGAAGGTTAAACCAATTTAATTTTCATTTGCTTAATTCGTGTTTTAATTCATCTCGTACTCAGCGGTGATGAAAATCTGCCATATGCTCTGAAATGAGCTCCAAACCTTAGAGGAGAAATTACAAGGAGAGCAGGCCTTAGCCAGGCAGTGAGACTGACAGGCTGTTAAAGTAACAGAACTTACAGTAACTTTACTTTTTGTTGCATTTAATTTAGATGATAATTGCTGTAGTTTTAATTGCTTTATATCATGTGTATATATTAAAATTGATGAACGGTGAAACCTTATATTATATGCTATACTTTTATGTTATGTAATATTATACAATTACATAGCAGTTATAATACAATGGTTACTGTTTGTAATGACAGCTTTTACCGCGAAATATGCATTGGTGCTTGATGAAGCGGAACGTCCATTATTGTTAATAAGGAGTATATCATATAGCACAGTTGTATATGTAGGTATATATATAAATGCACTAGTGTGTGTGATAATACCTACTAGTGTGTGTGTGTGTGGGTTTTATTCGACTCATATAGATAATACGTGTTATTGAAGATAAACAGGAAAATAAATAATTTCCAAAAATGATCAATCTTATTATGATTTTAATTTGAATTTTTGAATAGATGACCGCAGACAACCAAAATTCATGATTATAATACACGGAACACTGTAACAATATTCGCTTGTGTTTCTTTGATATCAAGAGATCTTAACAAAATAAATATTTTGTAGCATTAAAAGTTTATTTTGTAAAAGTATAGGAAAATTTGTAAAAATATTGTAGAATTATAAATCTTTTTTTAAATAAAAAGAGATAAAAATGGCAGTCAAACAAAATAGCCGTCTTATGGTAAGTGATAACCACAATCCATGAGCATTGGCGCTGTAAATATTAACCGTACCTTACATTTCTAATTCGCAGGCATCCTTTGGAACCAATATTTTATATCCCTTATATTAGTTACTGAGTTACTCGCATCACTTAAGTACTTCTTTTGGGTAGTAGAATATGTGATGAGTAGTCACTCATTAGATTAGTAGATGCAGGCTTGTACAAAGCCTTACTACCAAGTTAAGATTGATCGGAAGAAAGTTTAGAATAAAAATATTTGCCGAAGGAAGGAGATTTATAAGCTTTGTTACGTCATTTTGTTGATAGAATATTTGTACTCTTAACCGTATACCCAACTAAACTACATTATCGACCGTATATTTAAGATTGGATTGTTTATTAATTTTAGCCGTAAGTCGTGTTACTAAGCACCTGACCTAGATCGTGATGTTCCAAATATCACACAATGTGCCAAGTTGAGAATGAACTAATAGGCCTATACCGAGACCTGAGAATATAATCTGCTTCCGAAAACATATATTATATTTAGATAGAAAATATTAGTTAGATGCTAAAAACTACATTTATTTAGCCTAGCATTCAAACTTTCATTAACGTTCGTTATTTTATATTAATTTATAATTACTCGCGTAATTTTGTTGCAAATAAAACACTAATTCGTATAGCAATAGCAGGTTCTTCCCAATTTTTTTGGCATCGGTCAGCTTTAACGATGGAATAACTTTAGAATAATTTTGCTACTCATTACTCCTATTAACAATAAAAACAGTAACAGCCTGTAAATTTTCTTAGGCAAATTCCACCACGCTGCTCCAATGCGGGTTAGTGGATACACATGTGTCAGAATTTCGTTTGCTTTTTCCTTCACCGCTGAGCACGAGATCAATTATAAACTCAAATTACAAGCACATGATGAATTCTAAGTACATGAAAATTTAGTGGTGCTTGCGTGGGTTTGAACCCACAATCATCGGTTAAGATGCATGCGTTCTAAACACTGGGCCATCTCGGCTGTTTCGACGCAACTTGAACAGTAAATCCTAGAATGGTGACAATTAGCTATCGATAAAATAGTCAATAAAACTATTACATATAATATAATAATGTCATGTATATATTTGACTAGAAGGGATAATTCCTTTGGGGAGTGTTGTTAGTTATTTTCAAAACGGTTACATCTATGTATTATAGCGGGTTCGATTAAATTATACGTTTAACATACCAGTCTGGTTGTGATTAAGTTTGAGGTTAGGATAACGGTAAGCTATACGCCAATTACAAATGTAGGTAACATAGATACGTCCATTGATTAGAATGTAGTGTTACAATAATAATAATAATAAGTAATAAGTAACTTTATTCACCAAGAAGAAACAAAAACAAAGTTAAGGTACAAAACCATAAAAAAAAAGTTATACAATATAGTATATTTACTTAATATGTGGACTATTCACACGACAGTGTTTATGTGGATCTATTATTTAAGGCGAGGAGAAAGAATAATAATAAATTCGATTTAATTATTATATAATTGAGAAAGATTAATCATATAAAGACCAATGTTATTTCATATTTGTGCTTAAGTAAAATTATATTGGTTAACCAATCGACCAATCACGTTCTTAGAGTGTGAGAGAGAAAGATGTATCTCCTTTTATGTATTTATAGTTTAACTAGCTGCATAATATGCTTAAATCGAACGCAAATACAGTAAGATACCACTATTAACAATAGTAACATGTCAGACATATGTATATACAGTTCATTACATGATGTTGATGTGCAGTTTAATATCAGAATATTACCCATTCCAGTTGAATATTTCGGTAAATATAACCCTTTCAAATAAACGGAGCATACAATTCGGCACATCATTAGTAATAACAGTGTTAAACTTCAAATAAAGCTTGAAGCGGGTAAATTTGTACGACAGTAAACGAAGTAAACGAGATCGATTTTTTTAAAAATTCTCATAATTTTTTAGAGCGTTAACACTATTCTATTACTGAATATTTTTCTTGTAGAATTCAAAAAGAAATTCCGGTGTCCAAACAAAGCGAGTTGAGCGTTCTGTCAGTTGCATTCACGTTAAACTATCTGGTGGTTTGGTATTTTAGAACTGAGAGAAAATTCATGTCTATTCTTATCGTTATAAAATTTGTAACGTTAAATGTAATAACCTATCTCATCTATATATTATATAAATAGACTAAGAGAAAAAAGAGTTCAGTACTCTTTCTCTGTTAGTGTTTATCGTTAAAAAAATAATTAGTAATTTATATATATTCCTTAAAGTATCAGTAATGATTATGTTCAAATAAAATATCCCCTGAGCGTACTACATAAATATGGACGTGTGTTTGAGTTTATTAGACTTAGACATAGTTTGACCGATACCATGAAAGTTATTTTTTACTAATTAGTTTAGTTTCGCATCTCCGTCAATTAACACTTCATGTTTTCATTGCAGCACATTAGTACTGTTAGATCGATCCAATGTTGTCGTACCTCTACACAAGCAGACAAATATCTTACGGGTTTTGCTAGTACTATGTAAATTAGGTTAGGCGGTAGAAAATACATTAAGCTCAAAACCTGAGTGTTTATTTTTAATTGGATTTAAATAAAGAATATAGAAAACGAAGAGTCAGCCACCGAATGCTAAGGAATGAAATGTGGTTTCCTAGTAGGATATCATTTTTTTTTATTAAAATGATGTACTAGCTTATCTCTCATTACTTGAGGATCGAAGAGAGCGCAAGAATTTCTAGCCTCTTAATTGACAATAGCGCGTCTATTAGGTCAACGCTTAGGAAATTTATATAGGACGTATTTTCAATGACTAATTGAATAGTTTTACAAGTTTTAATAACGACGGAACTTCTGGTTTTTATCGAGCGTGTCTGAATATTAAACGTCCAGCTCCAATTAAATTGAACATAAACGTGGCCTAGTTTTTTATATTCATATTCATTAATAATAGTATTTAAAATATCATTTCTGTAGCTCAACTAAATTATATAAAGGCGGAACATTTGACTTATTTCTAATACTCCCTTGTTCATATAAGTGTGTTATTTTTGTTATTTCGCAAGGAGTTAGATTTAGTCGTCACACTGAGCTTCTTGTAGCAAACTTTATTATCCAAACAAAGACAATAATGTGTTCGTAGTTTGTAAACTGCCGGGAACTAGCAAAAGTTACTTTCAAGATATCTAGAGAATCTACTACTAGTTGGTAATTCAAGCGCAAGCAATTCTAGTACATAATGTTACGAAATAATTAATTTATATAAAGTTTTTTTTTTTTTCATTAATATTTTATTGCTTTTATAGCGATTGTTCGCAACAGTACTTGATTATTGTGTATGAATGTTCGTATAAAAATTGACGATCTACTTCATCCCTTTCAAATCTAGTTTTAAAACAAATTTCATCAAAAAAATAAAATATATCAGAAGTTTCTGTATCGAGTTTTCAGTATTTTATCTATAGAATAACAGCAAACCGTGATGTCATGTTGTTGATGGGACGATGTCTGGGCTCGGTGGTCAATCTTAAATGAGACTAGCCAACTGTGCAGGACATAAAAATATGTGCCGCGACCACAGGTGTACACGCATTTCTTATTCTTACACGGGCGGATTGTGTTTAATTGAAGGACTTATGTCGTTACTTACTACTAGGTACAGGAGTTTAAACGCTGTTTATTTCCAAACTTGAACTTGAACAAAAATATTGAATTCGATTAAACATTAAGTTCGAAACCAGAACCATAGGGTGTATACAGTCTTTAGACTAAAGTTTAAATTAATACAAGAAATATATAATATTTTTACCAGCTTTAAGAAATTATTATAATATTACCACATTTATTAAGATTATATTCTCAAGACTTGCGGAATCACGCACGATTAATCGGGTATCGAATAACAATGTTAATTAAACACGTCTACGTAATTATGTTACATCAAACAGATTAAACTGATTATTACATAATTTACTTTTAAAATAAGTCTATTTACTTTAAGCTCATCATAATATGGTTACATTAAATAAATACATACAGTAGATCAACTTTTATGAGTAGTATAATATAAATCAAAGGATCTATCTTTCTCTGTCTGTATCTACGCTTTCTTCTCCTAAACTTCTCAACGGATATTAATACGGTTTTCACTTATAAAAAGAGCGATGATCGAGGAAGGTTTGTATATATAATTTGTAAAGATTTTGTATAAAATTACTGAACTATGACATGCTTTCAAAAAACTGTGATCCAAAAAACTGTTTTGGTACGCTTCCATGGCCAATGTTGGCTCAACCTTCGAAGATAAATCAAAACCATACTAGAAGTAGGTCTTAAAAAGGTTTACAGAAAAATTACTCATAATAACTATTTTCATCTAGTACTAATTAGTAATAACTACAGGTTATTTGTAAAACCATTTTCTTATCTATACCACGTCTTTTACTCGATAGCTTTCGAATACTTTGAACAAAATATGAGCGACAGTAAAAATAGTTCGTTACTAAACGGGTGCAATTATTCGCTGTGTCAATAAAAAAATTGATCTTGGCTGTTAAAATTATCCAGGCTTGAATCTAATTGTGGACACATTTTGATGGAAATTTAACAATAATATTAATATTTATATAATTGAATTATGACATACATACCTATACGAATTAATAAATAAACAAACTTTATATATAAAATAAATATACTTACATATTAATTTTTTGCCAATTTAACTTCCAATTTTCTTTATTAATAAATTACACACGAGCAAAGCCGGAGCTGTTTGCTAGTAATTAGGTAAATTACGTCAGTAATTAATCGTTATAACAATACGATAATAATTTATAGGTATATGTTTCATTGAAGGGTAAACTCATCTCCGCATAAAGCATTGATGTATTGTAAGTTTGAGCGTCGATGTGAGTTAGTTAGCAGGGGTAAAATTCGTAAAACCGATCACATCAGAATTAAGTGCGTCTTCAAAAGCATAAATCTTTATTACTTTTGTTATGCGAATATGATCTTTTTCGCAAACGTAACAATTTGTAATTTCATATAACCAAATACATTCGCCAAATTGACGATAAATTGTTTTTTTTTAAATGTCGATCTTACTTTTAGATTGTGTCGTATTATAGCAGAATTTCATCGCATACGTGCAGGTTTTCTTACGAAGTCTATGCCATGTAGGAGATAAATTATAAATACAAATCAAGCTCACGATAACTCAATGATTCACGTCTTGTCGAAGCCGCATTCTTCGGTTAATATTCACGCGTTCTAATCTCTGGCTATTTTTTCCTATGTACAGCTTTCATTTACCATTAATACTGTGGTGTACATTGTTACAAAAGCGTAACAATCATTTTATATAGAACCGTAATGGACATTTCTGCTTCTGAATACTAATTTCGGAGTTCGTAAAAGTTGAATCGGCCATATTCAAGCCAAACAGTTTCGTGATTAGATTTCCGAATTACGTAATTAAGTGGAAGATGTCTGATCGTCTCGCCAAACCTAATGCCATCATCATCATTCGCTTGCCCTTAGCTCATTTATTTTTGGACAGCTTGGTGTTTGAAGTGCATAGAGAGAGTCTGGTAAACTTTAACGGCCAGCTTGGGCTAGCAAATTGTCAAGGCATGCGCTGACAATTTGCTGGTGTTGCACTAATATATTGTACTATACAGGCTTTTAATGGTTTCCCAATGTTTTTAAACAAAAATATATATTATTATTATTTATCCGCGATATATATTGTAAATGCGAAAGTGAGTTCGTTTATTTGATTGTTTACGTTAAATTCTCAATAAAAAAACATTAATTCCAAATCTAATTTACAAATTGTAAAACTATTAATATTTAATATTTACATAAATATTATATGAGTATTGTATAGTTTAGTAATAATGTGCATTTAACTTGCACATAGCTTTATTTCTGAGGTGATGATTGTTAAAGACTGAGTAATATCATATACCCCATGGGGTTTGGCATGCTTAATGCCACTAATCTTCGAGTATCCCATTTACCTTTTAATCTTTTAGAAAAAAATTACGTCATAAGAATATCCGTAGTTGACATTTA
Organism: Vanessa atalanta; assembly: GCF_905147765.1. Lineage (NCBI taxonomy): Eukaryota > Metazoa > Arthropoda > Insecta > Lepidoptera > Nymphalidae > Vanessa > Vanessa atalanta. The sequence continues at coordinate 6,249,841 of NC_061877.1, forward strand.
TTGTAATTATCTCAGAAAATGTATTGGACCGATAAGCTCTATTGGGGCGCCAGAGCACTATCATTGTATAGAGGTTATTGATGTAATGGTTTGATGAATTGCAGAGATTGACTCTGTGTTGTCATAATCTATCAGATCGATGGTTTGATATTAGCAAAATTAATTAGGAAAATGGCTATGTATATAATAGTGAACGTAAGTAATTAAATAGCTGCTCGACAACAAGCGAATTGATTAATGGCGACTACACACGGTAACGATATATCGTAGCGATTTACCTGTGCAGTCCATTTGCGCAGTTTTAACCAACGTGGGTTAAAACTGCGCAAATGGACTGCACATAATTACACTGGTATCGTGAATCGTCTTCAACGATTTCGATCGCAAAATTAATCGGTGGCAGTGTCATTTTCTATTCGGTAAATCTTTGTCAATTGCCTCTGCACAGTTTTATTGTAGCTTACAGGCGGCTTCTAGCTTCTGTGGAGATCGACGCAGAAAGCGGTACTGTGTGGAAAACAGTGCAAACTAAAACTGCTACGATATATCGTTGTCGGATCTAGCAAAATGTCATAAGATAGTTTCAATATTTAATTAAAAATGATTCACCTTTTTAGATTCTCATGTTCTAAGTGCTGGGCCATCTTGGCTTGTTTGACTAAATATTTGATTTGAATAAATAAAAATTATCTTATTCTCAATATATATTAAACGAAAACGTATATCCATAGTATATATAACTTGATTATCACCCAGAGCTTCGAGATCATTAGATTAACTCTCCGATTATTCTGCGTGAATTGTCGTTCTCAACTGGGAGTAAATTGGAATCAGCCTCATCTTTCGGTAAAAATAACGAACGAGTTTATATTTTTATATTTCAATCTTAGTAAAAGTCAAAGAGCATTTCTTAGATTTGTGGCAAAATATTTAGCTGTGTTTTTCTTATTTCATAACTACGGGAATTACTTACCCCGAGAAGAATGCATTGACTCTCCGGAATCAGATACTTGGGTTTGTAAGTTTACCTTTACTTCTATTTATTTATACATGTATATCATACTATTTTAGTCATCGACCATCTACACACTGTAATCGCGATGTGAAAGTTCTCTGTCTATCAGATTTGTAACCTTGCCTTTTACTTTTAATAACTTTTCAACACATGGAAATAGTCAGCATATGATACTAAGTCGTAACTTTATTTAGTTTGAGTTTCGTATACGATATCTTGTTCTCAATCTGTGTCATACTCTTATGTATGTATTTCTAGTAGGTACATTCGCAAGAGGCAATTTCCTTACATCAATTATGCGGTTGATGAAGATCCCTAAGACCGGCGACCCGCGTAATTTATTTCGCCTCGGCAGACTGTCTGTCTATGGTTAGCAAAATATTAGAATGTTTAGACATTTCAGGACAGACAGGCTTTAATTAATAAGTAATTATAACATTTCAATATTTATTATCGTACCATAATAATTTATATTTTTTATTAAAATACAATTCGTCCCACATTCCAACGGGTTAAGTTAAAAAAAAAAAACCTTGTAAAGTAAGAATGTATTTAGTAATGACTTCGAAATATAAAAGCAAAGATGTATCATGATTGGTGTTATATAGTCTATAATATGTTAAATCAGGGTATAAGCTATTTCTATTCCAAATTTAAACCAAACAAGTTCAGCTGCTTCTGCGTTTAAAAAATCTACGTTCTCAAATGTTCACCAATTATCGTGGCGATTGGTTGAGCGGTATAGAAGTGCATGTTTTGCAGTTCCATCAAGAGGCAAGCTCAGGGCCGGATTAAACAAGTATTTAAATTAAACATTAACTATTATTTATAACATTAAATATGATTATATTATTAAATGTTAAACCAAGGCAATGCTAGTCATTTTTGTACTTTTAAACTCTCTAAAATATTTTTTTTTACAACAATACAATTTCATTCCTTATATTTTAATTATTTCATAATTGATCTTATTTAATATATTTCGTTACCAATAATTTGTTTAAAGTGCTATATCAAATTTTTGATCTTTTGGTCTACACTGCCTAATGAATAATTCGGTCCTGGATACACACATCATACATACTTATGTGCCAGTTTGGTGATGTATTAACTATAAATAGATATAAACTATCATATTATTAATTATTTTTTAAAATATTAATGTGGATATTCGGTTTATATATGAAATATTATAACAAGTTACTTGCATTTGTTATATAGTCAGGTCTTTGCATCTTCAACATCTGAATTTAAGCGCTCGAGTGCGATGTGCATTCAATCATAGAATTTCTGATCAAAGAAGTAAGCGTTGGATTGCGTCTGAAAATTGACACTCGTGATTCAATTCTGATGAATCAGTATAATTCTGTAATTCTGTTTTCTTTAATATAACAAGACTCTGTCATTTTATTAAGATTTTCTAAGCTCCTCATATTTCCAATTTAGTGACAAGATAACAGACAAAAACGGTTCATACCGAGAAAATAAAATATATTATAATGTGAATCAAATTTCGAAGGCATATAATTAATTAGTCAAATGTCTATCCATATTATATAGCTAGACATTTTGCATCATCATTGATTTCAGTTAATTCTACTCGAATAATTCTTTCTGCGTTTGATAGTTCGTTTATTCAGAAAGGCTTGACGTTACGACGACGGCGTATAAGTAGCAGTGCGGTAATCTCCAAAGCGAATATACAAATACATATGAAACAGTCATGTACATATATTCTTGAATTAACACGGCTGATTCTACGGGGCATAGATAATTTATAGTAAATTGAGGTTAATCTAATTTATATACGAATGACTTTGCTATAGTTAATTGGATTTAATTTAATTCTTTAACAGCGTATTTTGTTTATTGATTTTATTGTAGCTTATTTTTATTCATTAGGTGGAAGGACTTTGTAGAAAAGTCCGTATTTAGTATCAAATCATTAGTTTTTCTATTGCTAAGTCAATTTATTGTGGTTTTAAGCTTTAGAGAGCTGACACTCTCTCTCTCTCTCTCTCACTCTTTCTCACACGTTATTTCAAGCTCAAGAAACAAGTTTTCCTCGTTGGCAGAGCATTGGCACTGTATGAAAAGATTAATATTTCTTCAACGTCTAGTGTCGGTGGTCACATCCCTTTAAGTGGTCGGAATAATTAAAAATATTTATAGGTTATTATTACTGATATATAATTAAAGTGAATCAAAACAAGAATAGAAACTGTCGTATGTAATTTTAATACTAGAAATGTATTAACTAAGCTTTCAGTTTACGGAACAAGTTTCTAAATTAATAAGTGCATTTGAATGCAAGGCACGAAAATAAGCAAAAGCAGTTGAGTTTCATCATACTAATGTTATTTGGAAACCTAAATAATCCGTATAAAGCGGGTTCAACAATAACTCATCAAATAATTTTCTTTTAGTATATTTCCTTTAACATAACATAAATTATATGTATAAATAGTATACGATGTCTGCCTCTGTCGGTATCTCGGCTTAACTATGCCGGTGTTTTGCTCAAAAACTGTTTTTGTACGCTTATATAGCGAACGCTGGCTAAACCTTAGCAGAAGAAAGTCTGCAATAACACGTGTCTAATTAAAGCGTTGTCGTATTCTAATTTGAATTTATAAGCCGTGGACAACGGCTTTTGATCTACGTTTCGCTATACAATTACTGCCAAACCAAATTTATTATTATTATTAATGTTTATAATTTTTATAATTTATTAATAATAAAATATATAAATATATCTACTCAATATTAATAAATTGCACCCGTGCGCAGGCGCGGCGGATCGCTAGTAATGAAACTAAATAAAATCGAACCAACTTTGTTTCACACTTTACGCCATACTAAAATCCTTAAAGAAAAGTAAAGTCAACAGTAACAGTCCGTCCAGTCCACCACGTTCTTCCAATGTGTTTCGGTGGAACACACACATGTAGGAGATTTATATCTGACACATGAGGGTTTACTCGCGTTGTTTTTGCATTACCGTAAAAAATTAAGCACAATAAAAATTCAGTGATGCTTCCAGCTGTCTGTTTTTAACCGAACTCCAGCTCGGCCATCTCGGCTCATATAATAAAACACTTAACAATGTATAATGATTCTGGTACGCACATATGGCTGTTAAACCAATTATACAATAGTTGGTATTTCGTATGAAATTTTCACCATTAACGCACATTGTCAAATATTATGCGGGTTATATCAGTGTATACAGGCTTTTTGAAAATGTATTTTATAAATCAACTTACCATTCGGACAGGTGAAGAGGTTGCCCTGAAAAAAGAATTATGAATTAATATTTTGCAACGTATCTACATTACAGTTTTCGTTTGTATAAAAATTGTAAAAATGTAAGCGCTTAGGTTTTAATTTGAGTAGATTTTACTTATTTAACACACAAAGCTTAAAGTGTACAAAGGGTACGGATTCGCTTTACGGCTTAGTTTTATAAACTATTATATAGTTTTTTTAATAAAAGATACACATCTGTTTCGTATTTTTGTACAATTATTTGAGTTATATATGAATTCGTATCATAATTTCTATTGGTACTGGTTAGTAGGGCTTTCTAGGGGTTTGGGTTGTTACCATTCACTCACATAAAATATTTCACCGTCAAACTTAACTTAGCAATACTGAGTATTATAGTGTTCCGGTTTGAAGGATGCATAAGCTAGTGTACTCACAGGCACCAGAGACAGAACATATTAGCTACCAAGGTTGGCAGCGCAATGGCGTTGTAAGGAATGGTTAATATTTCTTACACTGGTGGCGGTGGTGATAGGTGCCTATCTATTTTCAATAAAAAAAACTCGTTGTTCCTTTGACAATAAGTATGGAAGTCGTGATATCAAGTATTTGGACCGGCTTGCCAAACAGGGAAAGTGAGATCGAGGCCGCCCGCCACCCGTGACCGCATTCAGATATATTGAAACTAACAAATGTTACGGAACAAACTAATTGGATTGAATGTATAATGCTATTGTTTTAGGAACGTTTCAATTGCTCGATACAAGTTTCATTGTATGTTATATTTTTATAAGCTGTTGTGTTTTGTTATTTTAGTGATTAAATAAGGAGTTGTTTTTGCATTGTTTAATAATAGCGGTAATTATATTTAAAGTTAAATCGTAAGGTTCGTTATTAATTAAATATGTGGATTGATTTTACTCAATAAATGTAAATAATTTTTAGTATTAACTTTTTATTGTATTCTTAAACTAATTTCAAAGTAAATTTCATTCTTATTTTCTATTTAAATATAAAATAAAAATGAGGGTATGATATAATATTTAGGTTGTACTAGAGCTTTTTATGTACACCCCTTCATGGGTTTACAGATATTAAATAAAATAAAAGTAATATTGCAATAACTGATATTATCTATAATATCGTCGATAATAGCGACAATATCGGCATTTTTATTCTGAAAAGTAAACGGCAAAATGTATATAGGTGTACTCATTTTAACGAGATGATTCATATTTCACATTTTCATACAATACCCCTATCGTAACTATACAAATTGTTCGATATGGAAGCTCAATTTTCAACACATCTGGACTTTACGATTATACTCGTATTCAGAATTGCAACATACTTTTTTATTATCTATTCGCGGTTGTATGCCATAATAAGCGGAAACATACAGATCCTTGTTAGCAATTGATGCGTAATGGCGCTAATAATTTAAGTTTTATTCGACATATATCTTTAATTAACTAATTATTTTTTTTTCGATTTAAATTATACTAAAAAAATTGACTTGACATTAATAATATAATTTTGTTGTGTTCTTAAGAAAAACATAGAAATTAAATACAAAAATAATTTTGTTTCATGTAATTTCCAAGTCTGGATAACTAATATTTACGTGGTGACGTGATATTATTCCGAAATATTGCTTAAGTAATCAACAGATTAAAAATGTTGAAATATTATAGTCACGAAAAAATAGCACTCCTTACAAGACAAGAACTTTGATTAAAACAACAGTATTATGTGACGTTACGTAATTATATAATTAAAACATAAAGTCAACAGTTTCATATTTACACTATACATACGATCGTTGGAAAATATTCGGCTAACATTATTGCTTTTACTAAATCAAATAATGTCGAAAGTGCCCACTCGCACCAAACCATGTTTGTTTAACAAGTTAAATTACGTACTCGCCAATTTGCATCAGCCTCAATAGGATGAAAGTTGTTTAGATTTAGATCTATCTTAGGTAACTGTTTGTTCTAAGCGAGCGACCTCGAAATAGCGAATAGTTTTCAACTATTTATATAAGTTATATACAAAAATATTCCAACTAATTGCGACAGATTAAGTTATGGACAGTAAATGGAGAATTATATCTACATATTTTTGTATTTCACTACAAGCATTTAATAAATGTTCAAGTGTATTGGTGGAAAAGGGGTGTGTAAAAAAAAATGTATTATCGTCCAATATTTTACATACGACTGTAGAAATTGTTAAAATGATTTACGCGAATGGTGTGTTTAAGTTTTTTTTAATTTCCTCGGTAATTTCGTGACTGGCTGTGACGATAAATTTAACAGTTTTAATTACACGAGTATTACCATCCAGACTATTAAAGTGCGCCGCTTAACAATAGTTCAGTTCTCATTTAAAATGTCGGCATATAATAAACTGTAATTGCTCATTGTCTGTACTTTTAAACAGTAAAACAATATTGCTTTTTTATAGATAAATAGAAATTATTATTTATGTTGTTAGTTAAGACGAGACGTTAATGACAAACGACGGAAGAATGCGCCTGTTCTTTATTTACCTTACAAAACGTCGTCGTACGCACGTCCTTTTTCGATTTAGAAAATGTCGTGAAATCGGAAGTATATTTTTCAAATAGCTCACGGTATAATTTAATATTCGTTGAGAGCAAATGTTGCCGAAGCTGTTTAGTTTTAGATTGGATTTTCAAATTTATTTATATTAATTAATTCTTCGTGATGTGTATAATTTGACTGCTATTTTAAATGTTTGTATGCGTTGTTGTATGTCCGTAATAGTTTGAGTCCAGGTTGGGTTCAGAAGCATTTTATTAATGACTTTAAGAGGCATTCCAAAGTACCGGCAAAAGTTTTGGGTTAGAAACACCAAACAACTTTAGCATAGTTTTGATATTATTACAAAATTCAGTCGAAGTTATATGTGTATAATAATATCACTGCATATTTATATACAATGATATTATACACGTAAAAGAAGCAAATATAAGACTAAATACCTACTCGTTTCAAATTATAATATATAATTAAATATTGTAATTATTAATATTTGTTTCGAATTTTTAACATGTACCTAAAATAATACTTTGAACTTTGAATATTACAAAATATTATATTTTACATAGTCATAATGTTAATTTAATACAAAGTTCAAACTCACCTCAGACAATGTCGATGAAACTAGGCAAAGGAACAAGGCGACACCTAGTGCCGCCCGACACCTTATCAACATCGTGAATCTGTAAAGAAAAATAACAAGTTGAAAAAAAAAGGTTTTATATAATAAAATTAAGTTTATTTTTCATCACAAAACAAAAATTGCCTTTACATGTAAAAAAAATATAAGATATATATTTGCATTTGACGCATTGGAGCAGCGTGGTGGGATATGCTCCAAACCTTCTCCTCAAAGGGAGAGGAGGCCTTTGTCCCACCAGTGGGACATTTACGGGCTGCCAATGCTAATGCTAGGAAAATGGTTATAACCAATCCGTTAATAGATTTAAAATCTGATATAATAATTACAATATTTTTATAAATTTTATTTAACTTGCAATGTTTGTTTGGAAGTTTTGATCCTTCAAGTGGAATCACTTACAGCTCCGATCGTAATGCAGTGTTATAACAGGCATGACACGATTCTATAACCAGGATTGGCTCCAGTACAGAAGAAATTCTTTAACGCTCAACAGCACATACATGAACTTGTGTATACGTATACAAATATAAAAGCTCGTTGTTTGAAAGGATTTTTTAATAACAATTTATTAGACTGACAGTCGAACCCAGTGGATTCACACTCAGCTTCTATTTAATGTGTAGTTTTTAAAAAATCATTCGCGTTGCAGGCCTCTAAAGTATTAATGAACATTCGCTAGCTTGGCATAACTAATAGTAATTAGTCTTAATACCAACTTTGATGCAGGCGTAGTGACACGGTTCTCGGTTATGTAATTAAACGGTTTATTAATTTAACACAATAGCGGCAAATTAATTGTGACAATCCAAAATTGTTTTCAAGCAAACGTTTATTTAAATGGTTTCCGCTCATGACTTCGCCCTCGTGTTAAGGGATGGTATTCTGTATACGTATGTCTTTTTTGTACCCACGATGACTTGTATGCAAAGTTTTATGATATAAGTTTCATTATAGTTTCAATTTCGCTGTTTTAATTTTGTGATTACCAAATGTTTATGTATAGCTAAAACTTTGTTAATGTTGCTTTTAATCATGAATAACGAATTATTATAAAATGAATAGCCCACGAAGATTTAAGTAGCCTAATAAACTTACGTTAATGTAACGAACATTAAAATCCTTTCCTGTTTTGTCAGAAAATTCGTCCAAAATTAATGTGTTTAAAAGTCTACATAATTTGCGAAATGCGTAACACTTACCTTTATTAATCTTTATAACAAGCAATTAATCGCTCTTTCAGAATGATAGCTTGGAGGGTCTGGGCAAATTTGTACGGAAAATAAAATATTTGCTAGTATTTTGCAGTCACGTACGTTGCTAATGGGCTTTTAAAGAAGCAGAATTCATTAGGTGGCTTACCCAAATTGGAGCGAGGGAAGTTTCTTAATGTATTGTGCTTGGACTGTTACGTGCTTTACGAATATTTAATTCTTATGGTCTAGTTTTGTCTTAGAATTATTTTTAAAGAGCTGTCTTTGTTTAATGTCGTTAAGAATAAATATTATAATATATATATATATATATATTATGTGGTTTTATTGTGTATGTTACATTACAGAAATCGATTAAATGATAAACATAGAGGTGAAAAAAACGTAATGAATGAACAGTGTCGATTTCTACATAATGTGCATATTAAAACTTTACTCGGGAAGTTGCAATTTACGCTTTTACTAGATTACTATGAACTAGTATTTGAGGTGTTTTTTTTTTCAACTTTTAGCCGCGTTTTATTTCTTAAGTATGTATTTATTGCATTACAACCGCTTGCTCGACGGATTTTCGTCATCGTCACTCAGGTGATATCATGCTGTAAAGCCGGTTTTAAAATCGCATATTTTCGTTTCAATGACGTGAGACTCGGAACAATACTTCATTCGTATGTAAAAAAAAGCATTATTAATAACATTACCCTTCAAGATCCCGCGACCTTGAATTCAAGAAGCGTAACTACAGATATTTTATTTTAGTAGTAATTTGGGTATGAAGTAGGTATATTTATTTTTAAAGCAATAGTGAAATTACAGGAAACACTGACATTCAACAGTTTTTATACCATTTATCACTAGGGCTTAAACACTTTTAAAATAATTGATAATTACACAGATTTTCTCACAATTATTAGAAGTATGTTGTAAGAAAGGAAACGGACGTATCCAGTAATATTTATGAACGGATGGGGCAATACTATTAGGAAACTTATAATATTTTCGTAGTTAATATATGCTTTTATAGATAAAGATCATTAATTTGCGATTACATTGATACTTTAATTGAACTGTTGTTAGATCAAAAATATATGTAGAAAATATTTTCTAATATTATGTATGTATACGTTATGTGCGTTTATTTCAATTGAATTGGGTCAAATATTGTGAAAATAGATGCGAAAATGATTATGAAAATTAAAACGACATTAATTACTCATTGATAATGAAAAACAAAGCACCCGCATCGAGTAATGGAATTTAATATCAGATGGATTAATTTATCATTTTCGCTGCATCGAAAGAAACGCTACAGCTAATCTCGTCGATCTAAATTGGCAAATTGTTAAGCTTTATAGCAGTCAGATTGTTATTTTAATAATCTTAAAGATAATTCTTTTAAGATTTTTTTAAAAAAAAGTGAACTGAAATAACATCCTATAAATGATACTTGTTGATGAATGCTGGGCTAAGGTGTCCTCTCCCTTTGTGGAGAAGGTTTGGAGCGAATAAACATTGTATCAGCGTACTGGAATACCAGTACGCTGCTACAATGTGGGTTGGAGGATATACATGTGGCAGAATTTCTTTTAAATTAGTCACATGCAGGTTTCTTTGGGATGTTTTCCTTCAACGCTGACCACGAGATGAATTATAAATATAAATGAAACACATGAAAATTAAGAGTTTGATGGCTCTGAACCCACAATCATCGGTTAAGATGCACGCGTTCTAACCACTCCGCCAACACGGCTAGATATTCTTTTGTTCATATATATTTTTGGTGAATAAATAAAATGTTCGGAAATGGGCTGAAACCTTCTTAACTCTTAAGAAGACATATTTTGATAATATCAACGCGTACGTACTGTAAATCAAGTGTTAAACAGATTAATTAAAATATTAATAAAAGCAATTGTATTAAGATATCTACATTATATACATTATATAAAAGTGTAACATAATATATATACACTATTTTAAAATACTTTAAGAAGCTCACTATTGAAGACAATGGGCGCGATTCTCAGACATCGTGAGAGGAGGCCACGAGGGCACGTAAGAGAGATATTACAAATCATTAGGAAGGTCTTCAATACTAGTATTTTCTATTTCTTTGGACAGTTTATTGTTATAAAAATATAAATTCTTAAATATAAGTTCTTAAGGTAGAATACCTTTAAGTGAATTACTCGATAAATAATTAATAATAATCGACACGATTAGATGACGAGTCTTTTTATGTTATGCTTAACTTGTTATATAAATTCGCTTCGCAGTTTCGCCCGCTTTAAATTTAGACTATTGACGTGACAAGCATGAATTTCATGTTTCCGTATTACTATTAATTTTTAAAGTCAAGCGTAGCTTTTAAATGAATAGTAAGAATACCAGCAGATACTCAAAGGTGAAGAAATAATATTCGTTGTATTTTAAGTATAGAATTCCTTTGCAACGATATAAGTGTTTATTAAATTTGGATGTTATCACATGATATTTTAAGTTTTCTATGAATTATATCTTAGTCGGTGAATTGGTTCAAAATTTAAGCGGCACATTTGTAAATCTGCTTCTCGCTACGGTTCATTTTGTAGTAAAGTTCATATAATTATAAATCATGATTCAAAGTCGTCGACATTAAACTAATAACCTTTAAAAGGAAAGTTAAATATTTGTAAGTTTAATTTATATAATGGTATTTGATTAATTTAATAAAGAATTTTTAGATATGATTGTGTTAAAAAATGAACTTTAATGTGATTAAGAATTGCTATTAAATATTGTACAATGAATGTTACCTTTAAAATATATAAAATATGTTTATATATTAATATTAACAAATACATTTTACTTGTAAATTTTTATATAATCATTTAAAAACGCCTTTTTATAATATTTTGCTTTAATACTTTCGTAATTTATATAAGTTGTATCTACTTCGTGGTAGGGCTCTTTCTATCGCCAAACAGTAATACTTTTTGGCTTCCCATTAAAACGGTTAGGGAGAAGGGGTTACTTTATGCACAAGGGGTACATAACATCTTACTATCCAAGTTTGGTGGTACACTGACGATGTAAGACTGTTAATATTTCTTACAGTGGCAATATTAATGAGCGTTAATGATCACTTACTCAGATTGGACATTGCTATTCTTTTTTTAAATAAATTTTAAAACACAATATTTAAGGTCAGTATTTGTTCCAAGAAAAAGACTATATATTTGTATGTATGCATAGATGCATGGTTCACACAGGTGTAATCAGTAGCTCACGTCCAGCTCTTGTTCGACTATATCATATTATAATTCTTTATCTGACATTCTTTGCTCATCTTACTTTCAAATATTAGCGTGAGGTTCTGAAAGAAATCGATTATATCATCAGATTATTCGTAATAGAAAGTTATTTTTTCGTATTATTAAAAACGGTATCTTAATTCCATTTCGTTATTTTTAATATATTTTATACAAAATTAAATTTATAGAAAGAAATAACGTAACACGTTTATTAGCCTTTTTTTTTTAAACTAGACATCGTTCAACATTTATAGTTTGTTTTTTGATTAATAAATATGATATTTATTTTTCATCGATATTCATAGCGGGTTGATGATGGAATTTTATGGAAATTCAAAATACAAAATGGTATTTTCATGAGCGTGTTCTAAACAAACTATAACGTAATATTTGGTGTTGTTATTAAACTAGATATAAACTACCCATAGATCTTAAACGTAAATTATAATACATGTATTTTAATTGTTGTTTTTCCCAAATACAGTTAGATTGCAGAATTAGGGCGAGAGGTAACTTTTAATTGACCATTGTCATAATGAGAAGCTTGCTTAAAAGTGACCTCCTTATTCTATATTATTGCGCACTGAATGAACGTTTTGAAATGTTTGTAGTCTCTCACGCTTTTAAATTGATGCTAGGCAAATGCGATAAAATTTTCACAACTACGCCTGCTGAACCGGTTTTGAAGATAATTTCATACAATATCATACAAATCAGTGAAATTTGTGATGACATAAAACTGCTTTTGGTTATATAAGTTTTAAGCTATAGTTTGTATCTATAAGATGTAACAGCATCTAACATTCGATTTATTAAAAGTAAGTGTGCTTGGATGGCCCAGCGGTAAGGATATACGAATTTTAACCGAAAACGACACATAGACAAGAAACACTTTATTTTCGTGTTGGTGAATTAGGAAACACGCATCGGACGGATGAAATTCTGCTAACTTTAAGCTTTCTCTGCAAATATGTAGAGTTAATTAATTAAAATGTCTCATCAGTTATGGAATATATTATCTAGCTAATGTTCTATCATTAAGTTATTGAATGTGTCGAAAAAAATGTCATAATAGAACTTATAAATTAAAATATAAAATTTATAAAAATTACGCAACGCAATATATAATTTTTATTTTAACTTAACAATTATTATAATTATAATTTTAATTTATTAAATAAATTAAAAAAATATATGCTTGTTAGGCAAAAAAGAAACACTTTTCGGTACAAAATGATGGTAATAAAAACACACTTAAAATAAATGTTATAATATTATATTTTGTGCCATAATAACTAAAAGTGATTGATCAGCGATTAGCTTAGCGCGTAGCTTGAATATTATAAATCGTCCTTATAACCATATAGTATGTGTGTCAATGGTTTCCGTTATAAAACATACAAGGACAGTGAACAACGGGATTCTAAATTTCTTCGTCCTGAATATTAATAGCTGTCAAATAAATTATTTGACTATGTCAGTCTACATAACGTATAATAATAGTGCCGTTACAAATGGCCGCCTGCTAAACAATTTAATTGATGAATAACTGTTAGCTTTGAGCAATAATTTCAATTGTTTCATGAAATTGATCAGACAAAATGCTTCTACAGGAATCTAATATCGTTATTATAACAATAACTGTATCATACTATAACATTGCAGCTGTGTATATTTCAAATGTTACGATTAATAATAATTATTAGTAAGTATATGAAATCGTAGCCAAAATATATTATTCTTTATAAATAGTTTTTAAATCCAGTCCATAGAGTTCAATTTTACACTTAATAGAAAAACATTTTGCTATTTCTTTTTTTATGATATCGGTAGGCGGACGAACAAATGGGCCACCTGATGGTAAGTGATCACCACCGCCCATAGACAATAGCGTTGTAAGAAATAATATCAATCATTCCTTACATCACCAATGCGCCACCAACCATGAGAACTAAATTAAGTTAATATTATATCCCTTGTACCTGTAGTTACACTTGATCAATCACCCTTCAAACCGGAACACAACAATACTTAAAGCAGTACGCTTTTTGGCGGTAGAATTTGAGTTGGTGGTACCTACCCAGACAGGCATGCACAAAGGGGTAAATATCCTAGAGTAATCGAAACCTAGAGAATTTTAAACATTTTTACACTCATCAGGCAAACTTCTATAATAAACTAAGATGTTACGTCCCTTGTGCCTGTAGTTACACTGGCTCACTCACCCTTCAAACCGGAACACAACAATACTGAGTACTGCTGTTTGGCGGTAGAATATCTGATGAGTGGGTGGTACCTACCCAGACGGGCTTGCACAAAGCTCTACAAACAAGAAACTCCTTGCAAACTTTTTTATAATTATAATTTGTTTTCACGTTAATGTTGATTGTTCATACATTCTAATCTACGCAGTTGAATGTTTTGCCCAAATCCATAATATATAGACAACAAGAATCCAATGCAATAAATAGCACAGCTGGAAGCATGCCACCGATTCGAAAGCGTACGAATAAATACGTTTATTTCACTTAGGTATATCGAGGCGAATAGTAATAATTTTAAACCGCAGTAGGCTTTAATAATTTTAAATATTGCCTCCCTGGGATATGCATCATACCGGTAAAATAATATATTTTAATTTGTAAAACAACAATGTAATCATTTTGTTAACGTAGATTGGAGTAGATTCTATCTTCGAAACTGTTTATAGACTTTATCATAATGGCTATTGAGTCACCAAATTCAAGATAAAAATATAAGAATATCATAAAGTAACACTGCTTGTAGCGTAAACGTCAATGTCAGCGGTTGTCAAAGGTAATTCCGTTGACCAAATTTAAAGCTAAATAATATTACTATATTTTAATTCCATAAACTTTATATCAATCTTGTTCGGAATATAATATAGTTTTAAAAGTGAAGCAGACGATTTTGTTGAGCAGACGGGTTGTTATATCCGATTTAGTCCCTCTGCAATGAAAAAACCATAAGGAAACCCGCAAATCAGTGAAAAAAGTTCCGAGATAGGTAAATCCACAGAGTGCTAACGTAGCGGAATCAGATCCTTTTCTTTAAAATGAAAAAAACAATAGTTAAGCCAGCACTTAGACGCAATTAAGTTCTTTTCTTATAATTTCATTGTATTTAAACTACAACTGCCTCATAATTAAATCCACATTATAAGACATTTTTAAATGAAATCTAAGGAATTTTAATTTTGCGTGAAAGCATTTTTTTTACAATCTAATGAGCTTATGTTTACTGTTACATCTTAAAAGCTCTTACCTGTAAGATAAATAGGAGTAATTAGTAGCGTAGCAGAGTACGGCAGTCTGATAAAGCTCTGTCAACACTTCGAAGTAGTTTAAGGTTTGTTACATTTTATCAAAATTGTTACGAGTTCCTTTCCTTTCAATCTTTTTCATTGAAAATTAAAACCATGATGTATTGAGATATATAATCACAATTTTCAATTAACGTTCCACAACAATTATGATTTTGTACTCTATGCATAATGGCAATAGCATATAAAGTCACTAAGCTAAACACATTTTCGATATTAGCGAATGTAAACTTATATATATGATATGGCCATATCAAACATTCCGTCGAATAAGTAGCTTTAATTTTCTACTGAAGTGGCATATAAGGGAGCATCGTTCAATTTCGAAAACAATCCAATTTAATAAAAAACATATAAGGAATACTTCGAATATTGGGAGCTTGTTCTACGTTGCTCCAATTTAGGTTGGCTCATTGGTAAAAGATCCAGAACTTCGACTAACACATGCAGGTTTTCTCATGTGTTCATTCATCGTTGAACACGAAATAACTACACGAACACTTACTCGTCTTTGCCCGAAATCGAACTTGCGAATGCACGCATTCCATCAACTGCTATGTCTATTATGATAACATTCAATTATATTATACTTTTACACAGCTGCGGCTATACCTAAATACTATTGCTTTATAAAAACAATATTTGAACCCAAAAAAGAACAAATTTGAAACTATATGTTTCATTTAAAATAAAATCTCTTTTTACTTTAAAATGTTTTGCTTTCGTGTATTCAATATTCCGTATTGGTCAATAACTATTACGTATAAAATATACGTAGCTGTGATTTCATAAAGCGTAAACGGGAAAGTCAAGTGCCGGTGTTTCGGACAATCAATAGCTTTAACTGGTAGGCAATAATTGTGGAATGGACGATGAGAATTGCTTCTCGAATATTCACTTTCACATAACACACGTGGGTTTAAAAAGATATAATACGAAGAAAGTGAGAGGCGTTGCTTTTTCATTATTCAATGTATTTGAACGAGTGGCTCTTTAATACCCGAAAACGCAAATCGGATATCCGATAGCTCCCTTTCGGCAATAGAGAACCCATTTACCTGGAAAGATAAATAAATCATATTATTTATGTTGATCATGGGAATGGGATGTATAAGGATATGCTGTATATAAATAATGTCTTGGTAAAATATTGCTATCTACAACAATCGTGATTTTTTTTTTGATTATCTTAAGAATCTGAGAATAAAATTGAAGCTAGTATAAAAATAGCTGATTCATAAGTGATTCACGACTGCGAAAAGCCTTGGATGAAATGAATAATACTATATATAATTGAAAACATATCAATGAATATTTTTTAATTTTCCGAAGGCGTAACTGTTATTGGGAGTGGTGGCTTTTATTAGCGTTGAGATGGTTAGACGTGTCAATCCAAAATAAATGAATGACATTAGAATTGTTTTTAAATATTTATACGATTTTTTTCGTTCGTTTTATTATTTAATATAAATATAATTTATTTTATGCAAAAGAAGCAAATTTTATTAATTATATTTACTCGTTAGGTATAAATAATAAAAACTAAACCGATGAATCTAGAAAGTCGGAAGACATGACAAAAAGTGTATCAAATATAGAGTATGGAATACTAAAAATTGTCGGTCGACATACTTTAGTTTATTTTAATTCTCACAAAAAGTGGTTACAGGGATAGTCTAAGCAATAAAGAAATATATACATTCCATTAAAGTAAGATATAATATTTCACTGATAACCTAGTCCAATGTGAATGTTCTTAAGACTCAACATAACGGTCACGTTACGCGAACCAAGCGACGCTTCGCTAATCAAGCAGTATCTCGCGGTTTGCTTGCCGTGCAAATCGGAATTTATTTTTTTAAGACTTTTTTTATGAATTGAGTACAGTTCAATCAAATTTCCTATAGTAGTCATTTATATACGAGATTGATAAAATAATTTTAACGTTTTCGAGAATTTTAAAACCCATTAACCATATAATTTAAATTGATATTAGTTATATTTATTTCCGAAATGTTATCAATACAAGAGCTAATTTAATTTCAGTTTTTCTCTTATATATTTTGCGTGAAGAGTTTGGCTGTAATTCTCGATTTTATTTTTGTAACTTTTGTTTTAATATACTTAAACCTTTTATTTTAAAGTGCATTTTTGTAGTTTTGCGCTTACTAAGATGTACAAATATATACATTTATACACGTTTTAATCTTAACGTACAGTCGTAACGTATTCGTTGGGCAATTAACTTTGTAGAGCGAAGAGAAAAATAATAGGACAGTCTCGACAATATTCATGCTAGTTGATCACAAAATTGCGGAAACAGCATTCTTGAAATATGTTACAATTTTGTATTCTACTACAACTATATAATATTGTATAAAATTATTAAAACGCTAATTGCCTTTTAAATAATTAAATTATATATTCGTGATTAAATTTAGCATACTGAGCAGTTCTCTTACATAAACGATATTACAAAGTTCCGGGAATTAAGTAAGATTAGATATTAATCAGCTATTTAAAAAAGAAAACTGTAATAAACCTAGTAACCTATCACGTATAGTTAGGCAGTATGTAATAATTAATGAACAAGTAGCGCAAAATGTCCTCTCGCCACTAAGCTAAGCAAACAATAACTCCAGATAGAAAAGAAAAATAATTGAAACGTATTTAATCTCTGTTTGCGAATCGTTTGTGATGATGCGTTCGAAAGTTAGCCCAGTACGTGCTTTGATCCATGGAAAACCTCCACGTACCACAACATACGTGACGGACACCTAATACGGAATGCCTCATTGTCAGTGTCACTCGTTCGTTGACTGTTTTACTGTTAGAACCTTTTAAAACCAAATCCGATATGGCGGCCGACGTGTCGTCCATATTCATAGATCGTTTCGAAGTGAAAGAGTTCTCAATTGGCATGAAAAAAGACAATTAGTATCTAAAATATACTCTTCTCGATATAATAAAGAAAACAATTTTTAAATATTATCAGATTTTTATAGCGTATAGTGGGTATATTTGCTAAGTTCTAAATTGTTTTAATCGGTTGAATAATTAAACCAATATCCATGTGTAAGGTCGACAGGCTTAACGTACTTACCAAGTAATTACGTTGGAGGGAGCGAACGTCGAACTAAGTAGGTGTTTCCGGACAACCAGGCAATAGCTGAGACACGGGTTTAAGGGAATTACTCGGTCAGTGGGCCAAAGTTTTCCAATCGACAGCCTTCGAGATCGGCAATTATTATCTATTGTTACATGCCTTACGTTATTTTATTTTATCTTTAATGCCGGATAAACAGAAGACGCAATTAGGTTGAACAAATTATAAGTAAAAAAAATGAAAATTATTATAGTCCACGCATTAGTTTTTAAAATAAAAATACACTTCAATGACCAGACACATGATTATGTTTATAACTTTTGTAATTTTAAATGAACACTGCAATATATAATATCAATAAAAATGACACATTACTTAAATGTTAATAGTATGTTTCCAATGAATCTAGAATTTTAAAAGAAGGTCAATTCTTAAGAGACTCGTCAGCTAAGTGGCAAAAAAATCTCGTTAGAAAATGGGAAGTCAACAGTCAGTAGCCGGTTGTATAAGCTTGCTTTTAGCAAAAGTATTTAAAGTTTAAATGCGTCTTTATTGATATATATGAGTTTATTGTACAATATTGTGCTTGTTATATTAAGACTGTAATAACGCAATCTGTGTAATCGAAAGTTTTTTTTTAAGTATGTTTCAACAATTGACACTTTATATCTCTTTTGTAATTAAAAAAAAGGTAAAAGTTACAAAAAAGTAATTTGTTGGAAAAGTATGACGCCGATAATAATAAACAGTTTCGTTTTACTCGAATGCGGTGCTCGTATGAGACACAGAAATCCATTTACTCACGTATGAAACGAATTTTGCGGTCAGAAAATGTAGTTTTACTTTTATTTTGTGTGTTCATATTTCATTTCTTTACGCTATTACGTATTTTTTTTAATAAATCACAAGATAGATAAATAAAAATAACTAAAGTTTATACGTATAAAAATTATGGTTTGATTTGAAACAGCAGTAGAACGTAACGAATTAGATATTCTTTATATGGTTTTCGCTTCCTCTCTTCCTGCTTTATAAAAGGACAACATATGTGCAAGCCACGAATACGATCTGGCTTCCTCGAGTATGGCAGGTGGTGATATTATTATTAGTACCACTTTCCGTTCGTTGAACTAACACCGTTACTTGGTTTACGCATTTAGTTCTCGCCGCTGGCGAACATGACATTAATAACAATCGACCAATCGGTTAACAGTCATAGAAATAGGATCGTATTAACGGGTTTCTTACCCTGAAGTATCGGGTCAAACGCTTTCGTAGTATAATTTTCATATAAAACGTTATTTATATTTGTAATAATAACTTCTATACTAACAGCTTAATGAAGACGTAGCCGTTACCTGCATCCATATTATTTCATTATGATTGCATTTAATGAATAAAAATATAGTAGTATTAAATTACAGAATGGATAACTTAAGTCAAGAGTGCCATTAAAATATTACTCGGTTTATTAGTGTTACTTTTTTACTCTCGTATGAAAAGCACTTAAGTGTGGCGTAACCATCCGCGTTATTCTATCGTTGATGTAAGCGTTTTTACTTCACCTCTTATTTTCCTGCTGTTCAAGGCGCACTGCGGAATTATATTTTTATGGTAAAAGTGAAAACGTACCCACTGTCGCAGGTTGAATGACACTAAACGTTTCCGATGTTATGGCACGGTTTCCTTATAAAAGTGTTGCTATGAAAGATATAAAATTGTTAACATTAAATTATAATATTAAGCAATATCGTAAAAGTTATAGTAAGAAGAGATAGTGAAGTTGAGTAATATCGTAATTATATATGTATATCCAACATAACCCAAAAAAAAGGAATGCATTTATTTTAAATTATTATTATACATAATATGTACTTGAAACATTTTATTAGAAAATTTTGTGTTAAATCAAGAATAATTTTGAAATAACATATTGATAATAAAATCTTTTAGTTTAAGTAGGAGTTTTTTATTGATTTATGATATATACATATAATAACATACCTATTACTACTTTCAAATTTCAACTTTTTACTAATTTCAAAACATTTAAATTGAAATGATTACTTTAATAATTTTAACTAAATTAAATTAAGTTATAAATATAAAGACTGTGAAAAAGGATAAATATATTAAGCAGAGGAAACGAAACATTGTAACTATTATACACAAAAGATAACATCCAGGTTACTCAGAAAGACTTCCCAACTAAATTGTAATAATAATTTTTGTTACCTGATTTTTTTAAAGCACTCATTATTTACGGTACCGGCGTGGAATTCCCTCGTTTAGTGTTGTATTATAACAGCCGAATAAAAAAAATTACCTGCTCGACTTGACCGATGAGTCACCGAAGCCTTATATCCGACATCCTTGAATGAACGAGCACATATTTTTGTAATTAATATACCTTTAAAATGCTTTACGTCGCTTAAAATTGTAATGCTATAATTAATTTTATTCATGAATTTGAACAGATAAAAGAGCAAAACATGAAATAGTCATATGAAAAGATAAACGAAGGTTGCATACTTTAGGTTAGAGGTTTAAAATTCTATTCTTGAACACGTAGGTATCTCCAACCTTTCGTGAAGGCAAACCTGTTTCGCATTTATGATCTTCTAAAGCCAACGTTCTATTCAACGAAATATCAATACCTACGTAAATTCGTAAAAATAATTTAATTTATATATTATTATACTGTGTAGTTGGTATTCTATATTCCTTTTGATATATCGTTTCATCCGTAAGCTAACTTTTCGAGTTTGTTATTTAGCCAATTAACAATTCTGTCGCGTCTTTATTTTGCTTTGCATGAATACGGCATTCATTAGGCATTGCAGAAAAACAGTGCATACTATTTAAAAGCTACACCGATGGACGAGCGAGGCGTTAATAAAAGCAACAGAAGAATGAGTAACAAAAAGGCCTTTCTAAAGTCCGCGGATACTGGTTGAATGGGACTAACGAGACCGACGCCCCAAAACGATGGTTCGTGTTTTGTGAAGCGAGATATCTTTACTTTTACGTTTAGCGTACTTTTGTGTTTAATTTCGGTCGTCGCTGTCGTCCACTAGCTTTGGTTTTGTTGACAATAGCATTGTTCAGTACCTTCACTGTATACTTTGTAGTTACGAATTATTTCGCAGCCAGTTGACGTTGCACGAAGCTTTGACGAACAGTTTTGGTTTCTTTTTATTTATCATTTGATAAAATAAACGTTTTACTTCTTTTTATCGCCTTTTTAAACTGAGATATATAATTGTAATGAAAATTTTATGTAATAATGTAGTTTAGTTTAAGATCTTGTAGTTTATTGTCATTTTTAAATTACGTGTATAACATTTACATTACATTAGCAGCCTGTAAATTTCCCACTGCTGGGCTAAGGCCTCCTCTCCCTTTGAGGAGAAGGTTTGGAGCATATTCCACCACGCTGCTCCAATGCTCCAATGCTCCACGTGTATAACATATTGTCGTTTTTATATTATGTTGAGTAATTTTTCATTTACATAATATTATTATATTTATTCATCGAAAACATACTGTTCTGTATTTCTCTCTTTATTTGAGTTATTGGTTATACGCAACATTTGATCATAGAACGCGACACTACGTACTATAATCAATAAAATCCGCTTAAGGCGCCAAAAGATTTGTGAAAACAACTTTTTTTAAATATCGATTTCTCACTCGCACACTGTAGTCATATTACACTAGTATATTTAATATAATAATAATATATTCAAAGTAATATAAATAAACATTAATGACGCAACTGAACTGACTCACACTGTGTCCTTTAAGAGCCTGGTTTTTCACATACCAATCTTATTTATATATATCGTTAGTATTATGTGGTCAGGTATTATGTATAGGAAACCTACTCTTATTCTCTTCAGTATAAGCTCGGTAATTCTATATCCAGTATGGTGAGCAATGATATTTTATAAAGGTAAATTTAATAATTATAAAGGAATTCTCAATAATAATTCTAACTTTGAATCGTTGTTTGCTCTTATAATAGGAACTCAGTAAGGGTAAAGTATTAATCATTAGAGCTTTCCCCTAATAAATTTTATCTTTGATACATCAGCCTTTGATAAAATTTGACGTTTAATGATTAACTTTCAAACATTCAACATATATTTCGAATAAATTATTGTTTCCTATCAATCTGTTTGATGAACAAAGTATAATAATATAAAATTCGTTATATTCAAACGGCTCAACCGGTATGGCTAGAATCTGCAACCTCTCAGTAAAGTTAAAAAGGTCAAGGTGAATCGCGTGAAGATGTGCGATATTTTTTAAATAAACATTAAAGTTTCGTACTCGTAATAAAACAATATGAGTCAGAGCAGAAAAATATTATCGACTGAAATTTATAATTTAAATTGACTTATACTTATTACACTGTACTGTTACTTTGTTTTATTTTAATACCTACTTTTAAACTCAAGAATTTATCATGAGCTGACTCAGACAAAGCAAAGAACACATTTTTTAAATATATATTAATATATATGTATAATATTTAAAAAATATATGGTAACAATTTAGTTTTGGTATAAATTTATAATATATAAGAATACGTACTCCTTCAGGAATATAAATAGTTAATGAATATGACTAGATTTACGTAGATGAAATCTGGTTTGAAGGGGTCACTATCAAATGGCAAGATGTCGCGCGTCCCACGCTAAAGGTCACGCTTTGTGACTTTGCATCATAGCACTCACACCATCATCGTCGTTTTGTTCATTTAATAAAGCTTATAATACCTTGTACAATTTTAAAATTATGACCTTTTTAAATAATACATTACTTGTAGGCGGGAAAGTTAACTTATGATGTGTTTAATAGTTCTCACGACAGCTTCTTGTTTTTTCGTACAATCACAAGAAATTTCTAAGTCATATCGGTTTCCGTATGAATTGACATAGAATTAGTGGTAAAGATTTATTACGTGTTTTTAATTTTTCAGTGCTCTGCAAACAATAAAAACGAAGACATTTGTCCTTTGTGCCTGCAGTCACACATGTTGAATCATCCTTTTTATATGATAACAACATCTTAGTGTCTACCTCTTCTTAGAGGTATCTTTTAATGACCATGGTCTCTATCAAGGGCGCTCGAAATCCTCAATACTAGTTTTGTGACTAGGTTCCTTAGACTTTTTCCTCTGTATAGTATATGTATGTACATGTACAGTCATAATTATCCATATATGTTTTTGAAATGATTTGACACCAAAAAAAATCACATTTAGGTAAGAAAACAAGTGCACTCACTATTCCTTTACAATTATTCTCCAGTAGGACGGGAAATCGGACACAACCGAATGGTGTTCAAGCGCAGGATTTAGGCTTTACTTGCTTTTCTACTGGGAGTCTAAACAAACAGACTGGGGATTTAACCTCGGGATATACAACCTTATAGCTAATGAAAGCGACAGATGAAATTCGGTATAAAAACATTTCTTTCCGGGGGATTTTTATGAAATCGTAGTAAGTATTTATTTAAAAATCTCTTTAATAAAATGTCGGTTTATTCAGTTATGAATAGCCCACCAGATAATATTATTTTAAAACATTTCTCGAGAGAAATAATTTTCTACCTCAGCACTAGAAAGTGGCGATATGATGTTCGGTTTTAATGTATTGCTTCGTCCAAAGATTTATTATTCTGTCCACTGTCTGACAATAGCTTACGGACGAAACAGGAATAATAAACATGTCTTTAGAACTTCTATCTCAAGGCTTAGATTTGGCTTAAATTTTTACATGCCTTCATGCCGATAACATGACGCAATGAAATGTGTACATTTTAAATCAATAAATTGTTTGGTAGATATCGAAGCAATACGAATAATGTATAGTGTCTAGATATCTAAGC
The DNA here is from genome assembly GCF_905147765.1 of Vanessa atalanta. NCBI lineage: Eukaryota > Metazoa > Arthropoda > Insecta > Lepidoptera > Nymphalidae > Vanessa > Vanessa atalanta. The sequence goes on from NC_061877.1 coordinate 6,274,184, forward strand.
GATAGGGAAATTTTATATAATTTTCAAATGAAATCAACTCTGTTTAATCTGATAAGATAGATTTAATAAAGTAGATTAAATTATTAGCGACCAGCGAAGCAACCTTATAATAAGAGGGTTCGAATTGCTTTTGATAGCGTGCTAGGCTTTGAAGTGGTTTCATGAGATATTTTAGCCATCTCTTAGTTTAGTAAGTCTTTCAGTAATTTGTAAATAAGACTAATTTAATTTTATTTCTATTTCAACATACGATTGCAACCTTTTTATATTTGTTATATTAAAAATTATATCAAATGAAAAATCTAAATAAATTTGTAAATCTTCATTCTATGTTTATAATGGCATTTTATTTACGAATATTAATTTTAATTATTACTCTACTACATATATATCTCAGTCTTGCCGCAAAAAAATATTTATATTTTTTTAATTTAATAACAAAATTTTGAATAATATACGTCTGAACAATATTATTCTTTTTTTTTAAATATCTTTCATAACAGATGAGATAAATACTAATTGAAATTATTTTAGTTAATTTATTATTAAGATTACTCAAAAAGCTGATTATTTTGAAAATAAAAAAAACAAATATATACTGAGTAATATTCTAATAAAGAGAATAAAATTATGTTGATATTTGAAAATAGAATGAGTATTGTGAGCACAACACGTATGTAAGATGAACGTCACGTACTCTCTAGTCGCAGGTTCCATCTATTACATACGTGAGAATATTTGTATAAACTTCCTTTTAGAAATCAGTTATCTGCTAAAATAAATAATAGGGTTGTGTCGCTTATGTCATTTACGTTTTTTTTTATAAATATTACGTGATTAAATTGATAGTTTTTATTGTAACTATTCTGTTACTATTATTCTTGGCCTAGATTTCTTTGAAAAGAAAATGATTGCATTACGATAACTAAGTCGATTCTGTTCTTCGTAACTATAAAATATATAAAAATAATATTGATTGAAATATCAGTAATGTATACAGAAATGATTGCTTTTGCTGTGTAATCGAAAATAAACAGATAATTTATATCAATACCCGCAAATCCCAATTATGCGGTTTCGGTAAGCGGTGTGCGAGGTGCGAGTCTGTGTGGGTAAGGTTTAGAATAACTTTGTGCAATAACGCCTTGAGGTCGGTGATTAGACAGTGTCGATTATTGTTATGTATATTGTACACAATGAAAACCAGCTTGTTTGCGTGTAAGCAATGTTGTAACCCTTTGTGTTCAGCTCGGAGGCGTTATATGATATACCTATGCTTTCATCTCAGAAATAGAATAATAATTAATTTTAAAAGACCCTTTCAAGTAATGTATTTCTACAATGTACGTATTTATTTGGTACTATTAATAAATTACATATAAAAAGTCAAAATAATTTAGTATTAAAGGCAAGCTTGGCCCGAGTTGTGTTGAAGATATTTATTCCAGACCACTATATAATTAAAAAAAAAATAGATAAATAATTATGTATGTTGTTTAAAATCTAAACGTTAATATATCTCTATATTCGACGGTGACATTTAAAGTAATTAAAATTCATTTATTTTTAATTAAATATGAATTCATATAAAGCATCTTTTCGTATTTGATACATATTATACCGAACGGAACAGGTTTATCAAATTTATTTATAACGACAACGACAATATAGAGCCTACTCTAAACATTAAACATATTTCGTCGCTCAATATTATTTAATTAATAATTATTAAAAAATACCTAATACCGAACCAAATTTTATATCAAACGTGTATTAGCTTCTCAATTAGTTGAAGGAACAAATAGAAGTAGCTTTATTAGCGACTTGTTATTCAGTAGAGGCGGTTCATTTAGCAATATGGCACCGCATTCCAAGCTAAGCTAGAGGTCGACTCATATTGAAATAATACAATACAATTAAAATACAAATGTATGCGTATCATGAACTCTAACTATAGTGTTATTATAAAATAAGATCTTAATGTAATATTCAAAAGATTACAATAAAGTCGTCTAAAATTATTTGACACTAATGTTTATATTATGGATATGAGTAAAACTTTCTTCGTAAGATTTCTCCTCATTATTGAGATACGGTTTGAGATATATGATTTTCTTTGTAATTCGTTTTGTTCGTTTTTCATATAACGATATCGTTTAAAGACTCACGAGCACTACAGGTTGTAAAAAAGATGTTATCCGATCGTTTCGACTACATCTGCCTCAACTTACTTGTATAGTTTCGTTTATGTATATATATTGTCAACAGGCTGTATTATTGGTCGCATTCTTCCGAGGTGAACGACAGCAAGCCTTGCGTGGAGGCAAGGTCACTCGAGTGAAGGGGAGGACTAGTGACTGAACCAGACATATTATAGTTGATAAAAACTTGACAGAAATGAATATACTTCCTACACTGTATTTGGATCAAAGAAAAACTGGTTACGCTTCGACTAGGTTTCATTTTTAAATATTTTTTTTTGGATAGAATTAGCGTGGTAATTTGACACACATATTATTATAATTAAAAAATAAATAAAGTTCCTTGTAAAAACTTTGTTGTGCATATCCGGGTTTGAACCCACAATCTCATTAGATAATATTTTCATGCTTTAACCACTAGGCCGTCTTGGCTCTGCCTTTACTAACACATTATTTTCATGATGATTTTAAATAAAGAAATTTGATATGATTTTTTGTTTCAAGTGACCCTATTCTAAAATATTTATAGCAGTTTCAAGTAAATAATTTGAAATTATTTTATAATCGAATTTGTCATTGAAACGTTATTAAGTAGTTATTAAAAATCGTTTAATCTGCTGACTAATCTGTCTGATAACATGACTAATGCTATGCATTTTAATTCCAATTAATAGTACTGTAAAATATTATACAAAACTCTACAACGTTTAATTAACACATTTGTGTCTTACAAGTTTCGAGTAGTCTGTTTTAACCTCATTGACACATTTTTTAATAATTATTTTCAGATTGCTATCACAAGTGACAAATTTTCATTCAAACTTTTATTCCCCATTTAACTTAATTTTATAGGAGAGGCCGTGGTGGCCCAGTGGTTAGAACGCGTGCATCAGGCAAGCACCACTGAATTTTCATGTGCTTAAATTGTGTTTATAATTCATCTCGTGTTCGGCGGTGAAGGTTTGCATCGTGAGGAAACTTGCATGTGTCTAATTTCAATGAAATTCTACCACATGTGTATTCCACCAACCCACATTGAAGCAGCGTGGTGGAATAAGCTCCAAACCTGCTCCACAAAGGGAGAGTTAATGTTAAATAAGAGATTAATTATGAAAAAAAATTCCTAATGCAATAATACTTCCTGCACTCGAAAAAATAACTCTGTGCAAAATTTAATTATTTTAGAGGCCGATTGACTTGTTGTTGTATGTCGGTCATATGCTTTTTTTCATGAATTAGTAGATAGGTGAATTATTTTGGAATGTGTGCATTGTTTGTGTTTTGTTTATCCGTATTATGATATTTTTTATTGAAAGCCCATCAATCAATCAGTATTTTTATGTTATTAATTTCTGTAAAGCAGCTTCGAAACGAATAAAAACAGGCACGTACGTACACATAAAATCCTTTTATAAAAACAGATTCGAAATCAGGCGATTTGGAAAATGTAAAAAATTTAGATTATTTGAACATTCGGGGCGATTAAAAAATTCGAAATAGGAAGTAATAAATGAAATGAAAGTCTATATTTATTTATAATTTGGATAAAATAAAGCGTCGTTTTTACAAACAACGATTAAAATCCACAAAAATTCTTATGTTAAAATAAAAAAAAAAACTAATTTAAAATTTATTAATTAAATAAAGGTTGTAAAAGATGTTAATTCAACGTTATTTAGATCTGTGACACGATTAGTATAACCTGACTGACCGTTATAGAGAGATTCCTTAGCTGTGCCTAAATGCGTATGTTGCCACGAATGTAAATGAAGGTATGTAGGTGAAGAGTTGGTTCACAGGAAAACGTACCATGGACATCACCATACTACAGAACAGTAGCAAATAATATTGTTTTTTGGGGTATGATTCATAAAATAACTTTTAATAATACTTAGTTTTTTTCTGAAGGTATTCTCTTTGCAACGGTAGTAAAATCGATTCTATAAAGATTAATAATTCTTTAATCAATAAAAGTAATTAATTTATGAATCGAAATATATAATTCGATTAATCGTTTACGCTTAGCAATTGTAAGGGATTTATAATTTCGACACATTTACCAATAAAAGTAATAGCGGTAATAAAATATATTCATGTGGTTCGTTCGTGATTGTCAATGTGTAATTGAAAACGTTTTATGTCGAACACAATCTGATATAAAACAGAAACGTAAAAATATAAGGGATTAATGATTTGTAAAGAATATTTAAATTAATAAATATTCTTATCATTCATGTAAAACAGGCGTTTTTTACTGAATAACATGATTCTAATGATCATTAAACGTCATTCATATTATTTTGAAATTGGTACGTTATTGATTTTATTTTTGCATGCATATTACACTAAAAACGGGATTTTTATGTATATTTGAAACGATACTGTGTCAATGTAAAACCGTATATGATAATAATAAGTTACATTCCTTAAGCATCTAGTTATTGCTAGCTAGATAAATATAAATCTTTAAATTTTACAAATTCTGCGTTAAAAATTTAAATAGGTATTCAAGAAACCAGTTAGACAAGAAAATTTATGCCGTGCCAGATAGTTTAGATGCCTCCGTATAACCGCACAGTATTTGTTGACAATCGAATTTGAATCTTAGTGCGTTGTCATAGAGTGCATATGTAAGATTAGAAATCGCCCTAGTTGACAGACTTGAAAATCACCGAGATTATTCATTTGTGCACTTTGCGCTTCAAAAAGTGTACGAAGAATGATCAATTTTTGCTTTTATACGTCTGTCGCATGTTCGTTTATTAATTGGTGCAATTTGAAAATAATAGGTGAGAGTATTTGGAAAAAGGAAATAAATCCGCGTTTTATCTTTCATCGTCTAGCATGTTTGTGTGTTCCTCCTTTTAGAAATCTATGTCGTGCGATTAATTTTGTACTGATGTAAAAATTACAGAAAAGTTTTCTGCTAATGTAATAAAATTGATATAAAAAAATTATTTCGATCCTGCCAGGATTCGAACCTGGAATCTTCTGATCCGTAGTCAGACGCGTTATCCGTTGCGCCACAGGACCACTGCAGATATATTTCAAAAAGCTGATTAGTTACAGCTTAAATATAAAGAATAAATATATATCAAATATAACAATAGCCTTATTGCCTACTTCGTATACGTGTGACTGCAATTATTATCACTATTTCAGCAAGCGCTAGCTAATACTCGTCGAAAGTGCGCACGCGACGACTACGACGGAGCGGCGCGGGCGCATGACCTCCTTCGCGGTAACGGATTTGTAACCGTTGGCAAGCACATCTTCGACAGATGTTTCGTTTTGCGGTATTCACACTATTATATAAGCAAAACAAACCTCGTAATCACGAATTATTGACATTCTACAATTTTATAACTGGGTAGAGACGTAACGTACAGGTCAATTTAAACTTTGAAGTATTTTAATGTTAGAGTTTACGTTTGTTATGAATGAATGTAACGGACGCATGTATTGTTGTGTTAGAATACTTCTATATATATGCTTGTCTAATTCTCATTTGTTCGATAGTTTATATACAACTCGAACTTGAAAGGTCATCAGTGAAGTCAGTAAAATTTATTAATTGACAAAAAAACATTTTATAAATTTAACAACTATTAACCAGGTGACGATTTTTCAATTTGAATAAAACCATTAATTATTTTTATAACTTTCCTTTCTTTTGTTTTCATTTTTATCCTATTTAACTATTTTAATAATCATAACGAGCTCTTAAAACGTCTATTCATATGTACCTTACAATAGAATGTATTAAAGAAAATTTTACTTTTAAGTTCACATTGTCGACGAAGTGAAATAATTAGCGGTGCTATTAAAAGCGACGATAAAAAAGAGCTCTCATGGAAGATGTGTTCCGGAACAAGGTTTTGCGGGAACCGTAACGTAAGGCTTAGGTTTCCAATTCAGCCAACCTAATTATTCTGTCTGTAAACTCCTACAGGAATTAACTTTGTCGACTTTGAAATTCTTGATGTGGTTGAAATAAAGATTAATGTTTCTTATTGAATAAACAATTTTGAAACAATCATTGTTACTATAATTAAAATTTTATGTTACTTGAATAGGTACTGAAGATGTGAACGCTTGTGAACACTACAGTTATCGATGTATGTTAATAAACGATTTGAGAATTTATTCATAAATTTTAAAATTATCTTTAACTGAAAATGCCTTTAGAATCTTCGTCGTGTCTAAGGCGGTTGTACAGCGATTTTTATAATTTTAGTAACATATTATGATGATACGAGCTTTACATAAACAAGTGAAAATTCCAATTAGCAATATATTTTTCGAGATAATAGGGAAAGCAAGCGTACAATTACAACGCTCGAGTAAAAGGGAAGTGACGCTTTTTTATGGTAGGGGATTTACCTTCATCACAAGGGATTAATTTACAAAATTATTCGAAAATATTTATACCGGCCCTTTACTTTGTGAAGCAAAGGTTTATAAGGAGATTTCGTTTCCATCTCACCGATCTTTAATATTCAATATTTACTTAGAATTATATCTGTTTTGTGGGTATATATATTTTTGTTATAATTTTAAGTCAATTCGACTTCATTTATTTTAGAGATAAATACATATATTTAGATTAAATACTTTATATATTTTCATAATTTTTCTTTCGATTTTTTTCCTTACGTTGATGAATTAATTAAGAAATTAACGTAATAAAAAAAACCTTTAAATAAGAAAAAGAAATGTAATTAAAAAGTTACAAAATATGTGCAACTCATTAGCAAGACTTATATTTAAACAAAGAAGTCTGGTTAAAAACTATTCTGGATTTTCGAGTACACTAAATTGTAGACAAAAGGCAGCAATGTAAAAAACGAATACCGTTGCTGCACGTTGCTTAAATCCACTTAACCCATGCTTCCAGATTAGTAATGTTTTTAATTTGTTTTTGTAAGAGCTTCGGACGTTTCAGTAGGATGAATTTTGTTTAGATAATATATATTTTTTTAAAGATAATATTTATACTTTTGTGATTATATAATAACTGAACAGAATTCATGAACTTAAGTAGCTATCGCGCAAAACCTTCCAAGCGGGAATTACGAATATTTAACTTAGCATTCTAAAGCTGAGAGCTATTTAAAAGTTAATGATGGTTGAATAAAGTACCATCAAAGTCTAGGAAGGCTAGAAATGCAAAGCTTTGAATAAATAACGTGTGTTGGAGAATAATGCGGCCACGATGGAGCAATATAACGTAATTAGCGGGCTACTCGCGATCCGCACGACTGGTCGCCTGTTGTTAAGCCATTCTGGGGACTTGGAAGTGTCTTAGTGTTTGTATCGTATTTAATATTTACTATTTATGAACTCAGGTTAACCGTAATTTGAGTTTATTGACTTTTGACTATTTATCATAAACAACGATTTTTGTCAACGTTTATAGTTGTAATATTATAGTAGAAATACGGAAACCATTTAGTTGCAAATGATATTTGATGTTCGTAAAATAATGCCTGTTTAAATTTTTATATCATTTTGCAATTTTCCTGATAGTTTTATTGTGGAGATACAACTCACAACATTTAAAAGGACATAAGTCAGCTTCGTTGTGAAATTGAAAATCGGAGAGTGAAGACGATTTTTATGAAGTCCGTACAGATAAAGCCGCCAGGATACAACCGGTTACGTCCCAACGCAACATGCACTCCACTGTCCTCGTTTACCGATCACGAGTCGTGGCATTGTTTGTGTAGTCGCTTTCCTACAGTAAAAACTGATAACAAACCCACTAACAAGAAAAATATCTCAGACATATATATTTTTTTAATGTTATAATTCAACATTTTACGACATATTTAACAGGAAGTCCGCCTTTTGTTGAACGTTAACTTTTTGTACTCCATGATATCATCAGAATACATTAAGAACGTGAAACTTATGCGCGTTGATGTCTTCCCTATCATGACGTTGGCGCAAACATTTTAATAAATATTTCTGATATTGCATTGAAAAAGCGTGTTTTAAAATATAAACAATTATAATTAAAACAGACATAAATTATATTTGCAATAAAATCATTGAAAGAAAGTTGTTCAACCATCCGAAAGCTATCTCACAAGATTGGAATTTTGGTCGGTCTGACGAAGCGGCGCGCCCACCTGCTTACACCACACCTGAACCAAAAGTATGTCAACACTACTGACTCCTCGAACTCGGCGATCGATCGTTGAAACTTTCACATTACCTTAAATTAACACTCGGTTGAGCGCGCACTAAGTCTAAACTATAAAATACATGCAAAAATACAAACCTTTTTGCACGCCGCGGGGCGTTCCAAATATAAAATCCGGTTTACACTATCAGGGGTTGGGGTTAACGCACGGACACTGTGCTGTAACACACTCACCACACTAGAGTCACAAAGTCTGCCGCATTGTCGGCAGGCCGGTGCGGTCTCGACGGCCGCCAGGTCAGAACTGAGGCTTTCTTTGAGACGACACGCGCACGCGCAGGTAAGAATGAGACTATCGTCATGACAAGGCACACTATTGCAAGTTTTAGTATGTGTATGTGTACGCAAGATCGTATACCGTTGAGGTTCAGTATTATTATTTTTTAAGATTGTTATACTGTATAAACAGTATTCTAAAAATTAAATTTGTTTTGGTCTGCAGGTGACTTGGCCTGCCCCCACATAATATACATTTTACAACATAAAACAAGAGTTTTTGTAGTTATCTTCATTAAAATAGCGGGTAAATTAAATCTCATTAAAACTGCATCGATAATTCCTTCTTATATAATTTCACCGGAAATATTATTTAGAAACCTGACAATTTTTCTAAAGTTTTACAATTTTTTCGGTAATCTCCATTGCCTCTCATTTCCTTAGTTTATCTCGATCACTGCACACTATCTGTGTAACCTCACAACCAAAAAAATCTGCAGTGCAGTAAATACACAATTCTATGGAATAGCTTCCTCACTATACATCCAGAATTTTTAGTCAACTAAATATCTTTCTATCACAAATATAAAACCCAAACACCGATATTCATATTTAAAACATTGAAAAAGGCAAACTTATTATAACCTTTAACCCCAATTTGCTCTCACTGATGATGAATGTTCCAAAAAACATAGACCAAAACATTGATTTCAAATTTTCAAAAATAATGAACTTTTATACAAATTTTCAATCTTTATTTCAACCTTTTCAATTCGGCGGCATTTATTTTTTATTTTTCGTCTGCAATTTGAAACGATGTAGCTACTATGTAATTAATAAATACTGTTATTAAATTAACAGCAAAATTTTTTTGTATCCTTCTTCAATCGATGTTTAGATTTTAAAAGGTACATACATTATTCGAAAAGACTATAAATTGGTGTAAGAAATCTATTTCATATAAGAATACTTCTACAAAGTAGATTCTAAATGGGTCAGTTATATGACTCATACGTATAATTTAGATCATAATAACATAGAACCACGAAGAACAGAAGTAGTTAGCATTATATGTAGCAACTCTCGTGGCAAGGAGAGGGATTTCGAGCTTATACCACAATCCTTATTCACTACGGGTCTAATACTTTTGGTGGAATTTCATTTGAAACAGTCATGCAGATTTACTTCTATCATTTTCCTTCACAATATCTGCGTACATAATGACGTATCAACACAAATTACGTAGGTGGAATTTTGGGGTGATAGTCCGTTAACCCGCGAATATATATAGTGCCCGAAGAATAGGATTATTTTCGATTATATTACGTTAATGACATGTAGGTATAAAACATCTTATAATTAAACTGATTAATAAAGTTGTAATAGTGCATTCATTGAATGAGTAACTTTCGATGTGAGTAGTAATTACCAACACAAAATTGGGCTCTACAAGTATGCGGCACTTTCTCTCAAGGCTGATGACGTCAGACTCTGGGTCACAGTGACAACGAAGTTTCGTTTAACAAACAACAATGTAAAGGAAACTTCACTTTACAGTTTCGACGACTACGACTCATCGATCCATTAATTTCCAACTTCTTTGTCTTTTAAATAATCTATGTGAACCTCTAAGTAATGATATCTAACTTCAAAAACAAAATACCCAAAAGAAGAAGATAATGCTCTGTATGAACTACTTAGTAATTTTCAAAGCGCTGCCAGATTCAAGTGGATCCTATTTTTGTATCTTAGCTCAGTTATGAATCAATATTCATCATACGTCATACTAATATTCTTTTGTTTGATAGTTTTATTTTTCTGTATTAACACAAAACTTCGCATTCGCTTATTATGGTACTGTTATAATACTCTATCTGCTTATTGGAGGATGGCTATAGTCTGTATCGTATGTATGTATATTTCATTACATAGTCTGAGAGAAAATTGTCGGTCCGCGCCCTTTCATAGTGAACGTTACTCAAACATATTATATAGTTGAATATATTATTATAATGTGATGTAGAAAAAATCATTAATTTTCTATGTTGTCTTGGGTCTGGGTGTTTGTGGTACCGTCGTTACTTCTGATTTCCATAACACAAGTGCTTTAGCTACTTACATTGGGATCAGAGTAATGTATGTGATGTTGTCCAATATTTATATATTTATTTATATATTTATATGTTACTAGACAGACTGATCTTTATATTGCTGTATTTATATATTTAATTATATATAATAAATATATGTGTTTGTAAATAATTTCTGTATTGTAGGTTCGTGGCAGATTATTGGATAACGAGGCATCGACCAAAGAGGTGGTAGATGATTTGGCTGATGAGAACTGCACAACGAACACTCCAAGATGTCTCGAGACTTCCAAGGACCGAGAAACTTAAACGCAGAAAAGCAGTTTGCGGGTACTAGTTAATCATGTTATAACTCCTTTTTTATTTCATACTAGCTGACCCGGCAGACTTCGTACTGCCATAATCGATAAATAAAAAAGCTAAACTTTCGCATAAAATAAATTTTCAAACAAACAATAGGAATTCGTAATTAATAAAAAAAATGCTTGATATAAATGAGGTTTTATTATTATTATTTTCAATTAATTACATGTGTAATTATATATTACACATGTAATTAATATATAATTTATTATTATATTTTATTTTTGGACTACTGTATTTGTCTTTCACGGATCACAAATGAAAAGATACGCCAAATTGCTTCGTTGTTACTTACATAGCGTACTGTGATACTTCATAATTTGCATCGGTTATAGCGAAGACGGCCATATCGCTACCTTTGCTAACATATTTACATATGTACTTTAGACTTCACAGAGTTACAATGTTCTACGTTAATGTGAGTTTCAAAAGCTTTGGACAATATTGGCGAGTATGGCACAATCCAACGATTGTCTACATCAACATTTTGTCCTTTTACCCTCACAACTACCAATCGACCATTATCCGCAACTGATCGCCGACGACACAATGAGTATCCATCATTTTCCGTGATGGTTTCAGCAATCAGGTCTCTTGGGAATCGCTTGGAACACTTGCCGTCGACCATACAGTTGAAAACTCTGCAAGGTAGATAGACCTTGCAGAGTTTAGATACAGATAGATACATGGGTATCATGTGTTTGGTAACTACTGCATGCAATTTTGGGTCAACTGTTTCATAGCATTTATAATTAATGTATTTTTCTGATTTTTCTGATTTCTGTCTTTTGTTCAAATGGATGTATGTCAATCGTTAAGTCTCAATTTTGACATGAATGTCAACTGCAAACTGATGGAAAAGCACCTCAGAATATGATAGTAATAAGATTTACTTCACCTTCACGGATCATGAGTCTTTATAGCATAATATTATAGCATAACTATTATAGCATAATAACTTGAAAGTGGGCATGATGTCATCTGGAAACTGCTGTTATATTTTTGAATGTTGGCCAAGAAGAGTTTAGAATCATTTCTCATTCCAGAAACTAAAGAGCGTAAGGGATCTGGTGGTGCGACCAATTGTGGCAATTTTACTTTGCCTCCAGCACAACATAACCCAGCAGATTCACCACTGTATTGTAACATCTTACAATATTTACTAATTAATGTTCCCCAATTTTTACCGATTTTTCGGCACAATAATCTATTGCTGGATCACAGTGGAATGCAGGATCGTTTTAAAATCACAGAAGCACTGAGTCTGCGATATCTTTAAATTTAATTATGTTACTAACATTTAATTTTATACGACTATTTTCTCGATCTGTTTCTTTCTGGTCATTAGTACGGTTAACACGTGAAGTAGCTCTTCGCATATTTAATTGACTGCGACGACCTAAGTCAGCTCATGTTCTCCTCAGCATCGTAAACAAAGTAAGAAAAATTCTCGCGCACTTTGCGGTAAAGTGTCATTATCACAAAAGTTAAAAAAGAGCACATCGCAAAGGATCACCGAAGTAAAAAAAAGTTCTCGCGCACGTAGTAGTAACCGTCACTCACAAAGATAGAAGCAAAGAGTATAATAATATATAGGGGGATAGAAGGATGCAGAATGCACTCTTTGTCATAAGAGGAATCAATCGTCAATAAAGGTTCGATCTATTTGTTGGTTGGTTTGTTGGTTACCATGTTGCAAAAATATGATTACGGCGTCGATAATGACATAAACTAAACTACTATGTTATGACATAAACTAAACGCACTAAACATCGATGTTAATTGATGACATCGGTGTTTTTTTGTAAACTTTACGTCGTCCTAAAGGGAAGAAATTATTAAATTTGAGAAATAGATGTAACGATGTTTTAAATAAACCAAAATCAATTTTAAAACATCTATGTTTTATTGTCTAACATCGAGGATCATCGAAAATCAATGATAATCGACCATCCCTCTTTCTAAGGAAAAACAAAGCTGTTTTTATTAAATTCCTAGCATTATTATCATACTTACTCACCTTCTAAACCTTCCCTGGACTTCCACAAATAATTCAAGACCAAAATTAGCCAAATCGGTCCAGCAGGTCTCGAGTTTTAGCGAGACTAACGAACAGCAATTAATTTTTATATATATAGATAGTTTTATTTGAATTTTATATATCGTTTTTAAAAGATGTCTGCGTGTCCTTATCGGTCCTGCATCTATGAACATACATATATATACGTATGTAAAGATGCTTATGTATACCCCTACGAACCTAGTAAACCGCAGTTCGTCTTTGATGCCAATTTTAATAATTAAAACTTAATTCAGATATTCGTTGCTATAAGAGTAAGAGAGAAATCATTTAACATTGATTAAAATTTATTTAATAATATGATAGTTACAATTGTTAACACGATTCATTTATTTACATTTCAATTGAATTAGCAAACTATTTAAAAATATATAAATTTATTTAGCTTTACTTAGCAAACCCTTAAATATGTCTATTTCAAATGTATAGTAGTAGATAAAATTGACATAATTATATCATTTCTTATTATTTTTTGTGCAACATATAGATTTTTATCTTTTGAAATGAAACGCCGTTTGACGTTAACTGACGCCAGCAGCGTTATCAAAATTATTTTTCTAAGCATTTAAAAAAAAAAATTCGCTAAATTACACTTTAAACATTGAATTAAAACATAGTCATTGAACCAAACAGTGCTACTAGACGAGATCTGTTTGTAAAATGCATACATTAATAAGCTGGTAATTAAAAAAAAACCAAATATCTGTGCTATAAAAAATTTAAAAGGATCAGCTGATGTTTTTGTTTAATATTATCCTTTCTATCTGTGTACGTTACTTTAAAGACAAACAAACTAGTTTTGAAAAAAATCTGTTTTTTTTCTGTCTGTACACGAACTGCTACATAAATTCAGTTTCAAGTTGATCTATCCTAACAGCATTTGATGTTGTTAATATGCTTAGTAATTTCCTTATTGACAAAGGTCCAAGAATATATATTTTTTAATATATATCGGTATTAACTTTGGAGGTATTTCATATCCTGCTATATATAATACTATCTATAAATATCACATCACAATGTGCATTGTCTAAAATCGTACAGCGTAAGACCTATCGCTTTGTACAAACGGAAAGCAAGCAATCAAGCAGTCAAACGAGCGTTTGGTCTAGACACGCGGTAGCGTGTCAGCCAAGTTCTAGTAACAGAACTGGCTAGTAGCACCGTGTGTAATATTACACGAACCATTTGGAGCCACTTTTGACCTCCTCATAACTCAAAAACTATTTGACATAGATGTGTCAAATTTGGCTCATATATTGAGACTCGCGAGATACATATGTGTTCCAAATTTCATAAACGCATCTCAAATGGTTATTTAGATATTAACGTCTAAAAATCGTCATTTTTATCACTGACTGACCTATAGATCAAAACTATATCCTACTTCCAGGTGACCTAGAAAGTTCAAATTTGGCATGCAGGTAGATAATTAGGCCAATATAAAGGAAAAAATCTGAAACTGGTAATTTTTTATCATTTTATTATAATTTTTCATTTTATTGGGTCTATAGGAACACTTATATACTTAGTTCCTGTAATAACTGTAATAATAAAAAAATTATGTAAGAACCAGCAATCAAAACTTGTGACAGCCGGTCTTCATGTGAATTTTAAGGTCTTCACGTGAATATATAACAAGTTGAATACCACCCTTAAGTTTTTTAAATCCAAATATTTCCGTTTTAGTACTTATATGAGTATAGGGGACTTTCGTATTTATTACGTTATTAACTAGCATTTAGCGCACATCAATGGTGCTAAATAATTATACTTAAAAAAATAATAATAATAGGCATTTCGGTACACGGCGCGCGACGCGACGCCGGAGCAGCGGGTTAGGAGCGTTGCGATTAAACCTTACCGCGGACGTGTCTGAGCGAGTGGCAACCGCGCTCATAAGAATTATTTCAATACCTTCCGATGGAAACTGCCTAGTCTATTCGACTGCATATTTTTTGTTTGAGTATACTAGTATACAACAATAAAATAGGTTTCGTGAGATTGTAGTAGAGTATGTATATCGTAACTGGAATGATTTAAGTTTGTACTCTAGCGCTACAAACGGGGATCCTTATTGCTTGGAAGAACAGTATCGAGCAAGCATGCTGATGTCAGCAAAGGACTGATGAATGGGTCCAATGGAAAAATAGAGAAGGTACATTGGGGACGTCGATAACAGCAATAGCGCACGTAAAATAACAATTCAATTTAAACATAATTTAATTTGCGAACTAGAAGTCAAAACCAAGTTACAGATATTAAGTAATGTACATATATGTTCAAAGGAAATAATTCTCTATTTGCTTAGCATATTCTACTATTATACACAAATTACAAGGCCTTCGCCTTGACGGTGCTCTTTTCGACATAAGCTCCTCTATATTAAGTAAAGAGCAGGCTTACGTTGGCCTCTCTAGAGTTAAAACCTTAGATGGAGTACATCTTATCAATTTAGATCCAATTCAAATCAAGACACAAGAGAGCTCTATTGTAGAGTACAACCGTCTGCGCACGTTATACCACCCCTACTTGGCCAAATTAAGTATAAACAGAAAACGCGTAAAAAAAATCCTGACACTGAATGGACAATTCACTCGAACATTTCAGAGGTACCTACAAGAAAAATAAGAACGTATCAAAAAAAAGACAATTACACCCCGTAAACGTAGGAAAATAGAATAGCTTAACAAAAACCATTTGGTATTAATTTTGTTATTAATAAGTACCTATTAATAATTTATATACAAAAAGTAGTGATATCCCATCAAAAACATAAATGTAAAAATGAGAGCCAAGTTAAATATTATGATATATACCTTGGTTGTTGACTTCAACGACAAAAGAAGTGAGATCTAAATTTTTGCCAAGTTAAATAGCCCTTCTGAAATTTATTTATAACTACATAAAATAGCATTTCTTCTAATAACTTGGGATAATATATTGTTGCCTAAGGTCTGACTTGGCTAGTTCTTATATGTTTATAAACACAACTTGTAGTTTGTGTTTAAAATAACAAATGATAACTCAGAACATCTAAGAAGAATGGAGGACAGCTCAGTATTGCTTAGTTAGTATATACGTACATTAAGAGCTGCGATGGTCCAGTCACTAGAAAACATGAATCTTAACCAGATATTGCGAGTTCATATCTAGACAAGTACCATTGAATATTTGCGTGCTTAATTTGTGTTTATAATTCATTTGTAAAGGCTTAGAACTTACGAAGGCTATAATATAATTCTTATATGAGAACTAGCCAAGTCAGACCTTAGGCAACAACATATTATCCCAAGTTATAAGAAGAAATGCTATTTTATGTAGTTATAAATAAATTTCAGAAGGGCTATTTAACTTGGCAAAAATTTAGATCTCACTTCTTTTGTCGTTGAAGTCAACAACCAAGGTATATATCATAATATTTAACTTGGCTCTCATTTTTACATTTATGTTTTTGATGGGATAATACTCTTAACAGAATCACAACGTAAAAGGAATAAAATCATACAAATTCTAGGAAATTTAACCCGTTCAATTCTTTGATGGATCGTTTTGACAAATTTCAAACTTTTTGATTTGTTATGAGCTTAACTTTACAACCAACGCAAGAGAGAAGTCGTAGATTTTATTTTTAATCGGTATTATTTTAAGCGGTTCATTGAAATTTTTATTACAATTAATTCAGATTTATTTTTGAATTGCGAAGTGTTTTAAATTAAGAAATGACTTCCAATTAGAACTCGTGATTTGGATTTAGAATGTTATACACAGCTTCAACTAGCTTATGCTGCTTCACTCGCCTACGTTTTCGGTTGTTATCGAGAATTTCAAATCAATCTCTTTCCTCCTTTTAAACAAATATTCAAGCATATTTATTTATTTTTTAGGATTACTTATTTACCAATAAAAAAACATCTGTTATGATAGGATCAAAATAAGATAAATTAAACAGACCAAATCTCTGACCCTAAAAAGGTGAAATTTTGTCAAAGGTTCTATGATATCGAATCCCTAAACGGCGCGTTAAACTTAGTGATAAATAATTAGGCTCTTATTTTAAAATAAAGAAAGTAAGTATAATGAAATATTTCAACCATTCAAAATTTTACACAAAATGGCTGAAATTATGTAGCTAGTATTTTAATGCAAAAGTGTTTTCAAAACAATAGTTAGATATTTTAAAAACGTAACTCAACGTGTCGCATAAATTAGGTTAGTTAACAGTAGTGTCCGACCGAAGGTCGTTTTCAGGCCGGAGCCGAATACAATTAATCAGCTATCACTGCAATCTTGAGCCTAAACTAAAGCCGAAGGTTTAACAATGTTAATTAATTCAGTTCAAGATTGACTAAGAGTTAAATAAGGATATTTTTTTAAGTTCATGTTTACTGTATATAAACAACGAGGTGGTCATCTTGATACGCATAAAAATAATAAAAATTGAAATATTTATTACATAAAAAGTAATTTAACAACTGCAGTGAATTTCAATTTTTCTCAATTAGTGTGAAATTTGAGGAGCAAATATTACTTTCAGACTCTTTCCAAGCTTTGGTCAATAAAATGGACATTTTTGTAAATTAAAAATCAAAGTAATAAATAAGTAAGTATAATATTATAATTATTCAGTGTTTTGCCAATAACAGGTTACAATCATTTAACTTATCATAAGATCACATTAACTGAAGTTAAGTTCAGAATATTTATGCATATAGCTTCCTCGAGAACTTTTCAATGAAATTTCTTTTTTTTTTAATTTCCTATCTTATATAATTTCCTTATTCCGTAATCGTATGTAAATCGTAATAGTTCGTTCAATTTCGGCACTTACTAGAAATCTTTGGCTTCGACTAAAACTTCCAAAGAAGTGGTCAAGGTCGAAACCGAAGCCGTAGCCGATGGTTCGGTTGGGCATTAGTTAATTGCTGTTTATAAAGACATGCCTATTTTTTTTTTATATTTATAGATCATATAATATCTATATTTCCTATATCGTATATAATGCAGTGTTTATTATACAGGACTTTATAAAATTAAAACCGACATTCCTCAGGCACATACAGAGATTAGATTGTCAAAATACAAAAGAAAAACGTATCGAGCATAACTGAGAAATTCTCGGCAAATTTAAAGGTACGAAGGCATGTTCGCTGGAATCTATTATTATCGGAACTGAATATTTACTTCGCATTTCTTTATTCTCCGTTGAAGCGGTTTTTTTTGCTCTTTATCCTTATCTCGCTTAGGAGTAAAATGCTAATGAGTTTACAGAATTCCTTACAGCGACGACAATTTTAAGGTGGCTTTTGTAAAGGAATTATTACTGTCATTATAAATTATATAGCTTATTTGTTAGTTTTACTAATTATTGGATATTATAAATATTTTTTGTTGTATTGTATATTGATGTGCGTATAGATTGATTATACTTAATATTATTTAAGTTTTTTGGGTAGTGTATGCTGCTCTTTGTATGGTAAAACATTAGATGGCATTGTAATTCGTGTTATAGAACTAAGTGAATTACGTAGGAAAGCACCATGATGATAAAGCATTACGAGAAGTGGAGTGATTAAGAGAATGTTGATGTTGTAGCTATTTCACACTATAAAATGGTGATTGTTTGTTTACATATGCTTTTATAATCTACATTTCACAAACGTTTCAACCCCATTTTGTAGAAATGAGATAAAAAATTGAGTAATCGGGTTAAAGTCGATATGAACTAATACTACTATCCTATTTTTATTACATCGCCGACCTAGAGAAAGATGATTACGAGACGATGTGACAAATGTCTGTATCCACTAATAAAATAAAATACTCGGAAGGGCCATATTGAGTGTTGTTTGAGAATATGAGAAACTAAGGAACCGATATATTTCAAGCCAAAATCTTGTAATAAATATATAGCTAATAATTTGTTGGTTCATGTTCATAACTGCTATGACGATTTGACAGGGATTGCTCGGTGAACATGACGTCATCATTGATTTTTATACATTTTAATTGGTTCATTGATTCACTATATCAGCGACAAATTTATTTTAAATTCATTAATGTGGCAAAATTTTTTTTTTGATTCATTTCAAAGTTTAATTCGCCATTTAGTATTTAAATCAAAAATACTTCTTTATCTTTATATAAAAGATTCATTTACTATTAATTTTTTTAATCATTTTTAGTTTTCACTGGACATGGTTAATGTAGCTCGGTCGTGTGTCATTTAATTTACGACAAACATCCTTTAATATGTAAACCTTGTCACTCGACCCTACTTAATACTACATATGCTTGGCCAGCGGCGAAAAGTGAAAAGCGGCAAGCTTAAATGGACAAAGTCTTGGACCTTTCGTATTTTGTACAATGAAATTTGTAATTGGTAAGATTCATCGTATAACAATCCCATTTCGTTAAATGGCATGGTGTAAAGCCAACTTAGATTAGAACGGGGAAGAACAATTGAATGATCATACTAAATGTAACGTCTGTGCATTGACTGTTGAGAACTTCCGTTAGGTTGTCGTCAACCTTGCGCGCAGAAGCCAGGTTATATGCAATTCAAAACAGGCAATCAGAATTAAATATGTTTAGTAGATTTCGTGTCTGTACTGCTAACCGTTCACGAACGCCCTCGTCGGAACCCAATTCTGGATATAGAACTCATGCTTAATACATATAAAATGGATTTTAATCAAAACTTCATCGATATGTACAATTCTACTCGTACGATAA
This sequence comes from Vanessa atalanta, assembly GCF_905147765.1. Taxonomy (NCBI): domain Eukaryota; kingdom Metazoa; phylum Arthropoda; class Insecta; order Lepidoptera; family Nymphalidae; genus Vanessa; species Vanessa atalanta. The sequence continues at coordinate 6,294,077 of NC_061877.1, forward strand.
GATGATGTAGTTCTAATTCAACCGGCAAGATTTGATTAATTGATTGAAAGTAGCAAACATTGCAAATTAAATAAAATCTCTTAAAAGTATATACGAGTATAGCATCTTACCTTTTCCAATTCAGACAACCAATTCCCGATATATGAAGATTCAAATCAAATTGTTTCTTATTAAATATACAAATATTACACTTGCTGTTCAAACTCTGTTACCAGTTTGGAAAACAGTACAGATATTATTGTACATTATCTAGGAAGATTTTATGATAATACGATTTAAGGTAAAAAAAGGTTGCCGGTGTTATCATGCATAAATGTCATATGAATGTTTTCTTAAGCTAAGAGGCGAAGGTGTAATGCTTAACCATATTGTAGTACAAAGTGAAAGTCTTAATTAGCTGGCTTTTATTTTTATCCCCAAGGAACTAAGTTTGAGAAACTACTTAGGTGTCTAATACATCACAATATACTCGTACATATCTCGAGTAATGTCTTAAAAGTTTGTGAAATGATTTAATTCAATACATTAGCATGGATATTTCGAATAATAATAATCATACTTAGGTATTTTTATTTTTTAATTGGCATAATTTGTTAATAGTGACTATAGAAGCTCGTGTCAAAGGATGTATCGGTGAATTATTACCTTAAGTGTTGTCGTTAACAGCAGGTATCTTGGTATGGGTTATGAGAAGTTAACAAGGTACGGGCAGTTTGAAATGTGTAGCTCGACCTCTGTTTAGCATCACAGAGTAGTGAGCAAACATTTGTTAACAGTAGCTGAATTACTGTGGTTGTGATGAGAGTGACCTTTGAGAGATGTTGTGTGTACGTGGCCAGTTACTTGTTGCATGGCTTAACGCAAAGTTGGCTCAGTGGATAGAACTCATTGGAGCCAAACCAAAAATTGCCGGTTCTTAGATTAAGATCTCGTGAACTCGCGGTTGCAATTTATTTTCTTTCGGCACACTAATTTTTAAAATAACTACTTTTTTGGTAATCCGTCTCGTACTCGGCGTTGAAGAAAAATATTTTAATGAAATGTGCTGTTTTTGTTGAAATTAAATCACATTTATTTTAAAGCGTCGCAGTAAAGTAGCATGGTGGAATAATTTCGAAACCTTCTATTTTAACAAAGTAAGAAGTATTTAGGTTGTAATGATCTTATGCTTCGTACTTACAAAAAAATCACAGTGATCTTTGAGATTCTTCATTCATCACACATGTTCATTTTTTCTACATAAAATCGAATGTATATAATGTAACAACCACGCAGTAACATAGTATTTTCGTACGTAAAATAACGTTTTTTTTTTTTTTTTTTCATTTGTATAGAACAATGACACAAATTACGTTTTAGTTAAATGGTCTAAAATACGGAGCTTAGAGATATAAGTCATGTTCACAGGCGACGAGCTAAAAGCTTTAATAATGGTAAAACTTTGTTATAAGAAGGTTCGAAGTTTATATTCTTGGTTTTTATGGACTTGGTTATTATCAAGTGTTAGTGGTGAAAGCACATCAAAACTTAAGCCCAAATTTTCTTGCAGAGAGATTTTGAAGAAACAGTAAATTTTGCCGACATTTTATTGTTGAAAATATAACTTATATAAGTGTGTATGTTGAGTAAAATTTCAGTCAATCAATGCTAGATTTAACCCACATAGGGATAATATTGGAGAAATCAATTAAAAAAAACCAAAAACTTTAAATTGGTGTGTAGCTCGTGTGTTTTTGAAACCGTCAGTCACTCGGAAAGATTTTCAATTGTTTCAACAATTAGTAGATTTATGTCCAGCCCAGCCTTCTTAACGAATATTTGTTTGTGCCAGACTATCGTTAGTAATTTATGCGTATAATCCATTCCAATGGCAGGAGGAGTAATGATAAACAAACCTTTGATGTACATATCCCATGCAGTTTGCAGATGGTTGCTATATTATGAACAGTCTGTATATATATTAATAGCATAATTATGTGCATCTAGAGGAAATCGATGCTTATAAAATGGATAATAATAAATAAACTTCACTCATAAAGACATAATGATATTTTCACTGAATTTGATATAATTCATTATTTTTTATAATCTTACTAATATTTTAAATGCGAAAGTTTAGGGATGGTTGTTTCTTACTCAGTCACGCCAGAACGGCTAAACGGATTGTAATTAAATTTTGTACAGAGATAGATTATAGTCTGGAAAAGCACATAGAAATATACCTAACGCGTGCAGACACCCCCTTCACCTCATTTTCAATTTCATGTGCTTAATTTGTGTTTATAATTGATCTCGTGCTCGGCGGTGAAGGAAAACATCGTGAGGAAACCTTCATGTGTCTAATTTCAACGAAATTCAGCCACATGTGTATTCCGCCAACCCGCATTGGAGCAGCGTGGTGGAATATGCTCCAAACCTTCTCCTCAAAGGGAGAGGAGGCCTTTATCCCAGCAGTGGGACATTTACGGGCTGCTAATGTATGTAATGTAATGTAAAATAACAAAAAAAAGTATAAAACATATAAAACGCATAACGTAGTTAAATAATATTATATGCGTTGTTGATATAAAACTTAAATAAAATTCCATAGTTCTAAAATAAAACTTAATATATTGTAACTAAAAAGTAATTTACTGTACGAGTAGTTCATAAAAACCAAGATTCCTTTTTTAATACAGCCCAGAGGTCTTTTCGATAATGATGATTATTTTATAGTGAGCGATTACGGTCACGCCGCCCATTTATAACGGAGTCTAGCCAATTGCGCTGGATATATTATATACACGATATGCAAACACAGGTGTACTCTCTATATCGTCACTCTTCTAAGCCGATAGCACGGCAGTCAGACAGGAAAGTGTTCGGGCGAAGGACCAACGGTAAAATTGACAGTGGTTTTTGCCGCTGCACTGGAGTGTAATTATTTTCATTATAATAGACTCTGCAAATTTACCTATTAAATAAATATTTTTTTTTCCTGAAATATTTTTAATCAATGACTTAAACGAATTAACTAACGACATAAGATTATTTTTTTTTCTTTTTAAATTAATTAAGATTAGTAAAATTTCAATTACTCCTCTACGTGTCTCCTACTTCTTCTACTTGAACAGCTGGCTCCTATTTGACAATTTATATATTTTTGCTTCTTTATAGTTTATATCTAGAGTAATCTCATTTACTATAATCATTCAAAATTACAGAGTGAATCAAAATAGACCATATATATAGTATAGGTATTACATACATAAACGCGAAAAACATTACCCTCTTTCTGGGCCAATCAGTAAAGAATATAGGCATCTAAACCAAATCCAGCTCGTTCTAAATACAATCTAAAATCTATTACTTGGGTTGTCGTTTAATATATTTACTTCGGGGAGGGTTCAAGAGCTCTCGAACGTTTTGATGACGACCTTTTATAATATTAAAATCCTTTTCGATAAACCGCGCGTCTGCACAGTTCCCAAAGGCTCAACAAACGGTAATCGGGTTCAATTTATTAAACAACTTTACGACGCTTTAGTTTACATTGGTTCCGTTGAACACATGATACCGCACTATGTGATGATTTGTAAGGTATTTAAAAAAAAGAAAATACTCTATGTGTAGAAAATATTGATGTAAAGTGACCTCATCTTAATTACATACATACATTACAAACATTTACAAAATATAATGTGTGCAATTTTTTTTTATTATTCAGAATCTTATTGAGGAACCATGAGCACTCGACTTAGTAGACCATTTCTCTTCATTTTTAAGGTCTGGAACCCTGAACGAACATCTATGATGTTCTTCGTTTATATTCTGTTTTAGTAAGAAATTAAAAGTACTGTAACATAAAAACACAGCGACGTAGGCGCTTAATTGACTCAAAAACAATTCGTTGATAATACACGATATATAGCCATGCTCGTACAGTGTATCGATCGGCAGAAAAAAGGTTTCTTTGTACCTGTAACTTTTTAATCGCAATGTACTTTCGTATTTATGGATGTCTTGTTTCCTTTCAGGGAGTTTTGGATGGAGTAATAATTTAAAAAGTGATATTACATAAGCTAATGCATTTATTTAAAAGTAATACCTATGTTACTAATATTATATAAAACTATATGTAAATAACCACTATGATATGATTACATGTAAAAGTCGTAATAATTCAATAAAGAAGCCACAAAGGATTTGACGTATGAGTAGGCTCAAGCATGACGCTAAGGACTCGTTTCCCTCGCAATGAGATCAGATGTTGGATTTACACAAATACCGAAATCCGTACCCTTGTTATACGGTTAAGCACGTTTCGAGTATGAAAAGGGATAATTGCATGTACACCTAACGTTAATATTGTCACTTCATAAAGTCCTGGTTTATGATGAAGCTTTAAACATGTCACCGAGATGAATATTTATTTGAGAGAGAGGTATTCCACACATTACAGATGGTAACATTGTCTTATTTTAAGTTGTAAATTCTTGATGTTAGTGCTCTAGTTAGCTAGAAAACATTGGCACAATAAAATGTTGAGTACGATGGAGGAGTCTCGTAATTCTTGAATCTCGTGAAGTCATTTTAAATGTGTAGAATAGCTTAGTTTTAACTAAAAACTTACAAATAAATGTTTTAGTTAGTTAGAGCGAAGAGCGAAATGTTACACGTAATAAACATATATATACCTACATATATATAATATATATTTACATACCTTTTAAATATTTTGTCGAACTAATTAATATTATTTAGTGTTGATGTGCTACGTACATGCATGCTAATTTAGTAATTTCAATGTTGATTTTATTAATATATTTTATGTAATATTTGAAATGTTAAGTAATTTATTTAAATTCCTTATTTTCGCGGGCAAATTTTTTAATTTAAATATAAATGGTAATCATTGAGGTCAATGATCCCATAAAGCGGAATCATCAAAATTGATCTACAATCGGTAAATAGATCGACTACCTAACTTAAGCACAAAAGTAAAAAAATAACGACATTGTTAACCAAAATGTTCTTGTTTGAAATCTGGTAGGAGCATTCCTTTTATAAGCATTAAAAATCATTTCAAATTAACCGTTTAATCGCATTTATTATTTAGCGTACTAATAAATATAAATGTAGATGATTATCTGTCGATGTTCAATTGTTTTATTAATATTTATAGCACAACCAAAATAATAAACGATATGCGAAAAGTAATTTAATGCACATCATGTAATTTGCTTTATAAATGTTCGCAGGCGTAACTAAAATTACAAATGTAATGCGATAAGAACAGTGCTGACTGTGACTGTCTAAATGTAGTAATAATATGGACAATTAAACAAAGGCCTCACGTAATTTATCTACATCGTTGCCCATAGTATATAAAAGTAAAAGATTAAAGTAAGTATTCGTGATATTAATGTTCTAATTACAGCATAAAAAGAGGAGGTACGCTTAGTAGGAAATTTAAATTCTTCATGTTTCAGCTTACATTCTTATTTTAAGTATACATTTTATACAACATTAAATGATTTGAGAATCATAAACGTACCTATTCGACGTACTCATTTTTTAATTATCCGACTACAATTAGGCGGATCTCCGATCAACAGCTTTTGACAACCATTGGGTACAAACGAGTGTGTCATAGCGAATGGTCATATAATTTATTTACCGTGACATTTCTCATAGGGAAATATAATAAATCAATCACGAGCTACAATTGACATGTTTCTCATCTCTCATATTCGTAATATTATTCTAATGATAGCGTACAACGTCTGGAGATGTTATGATTTGAGTAGTTGAATATTGCTATATCGAAGAAAAGCTGCTCGCGGTTTTGCCCACGTTAAATTTCACTCGTCCCCCCGTGGTTCTTATGGTGATGTTATATTTCTGTAGTATATAACGTAATCAAGTGGACCATTTAATTCAATAAAAGCAAATATTTCAAATTAGACGATAACATCCTGAGATGAGCTGAGATGGCCCAGTGGTTGGAACGCGTGCACCTTAACCGATGATTGCGGGTTCAAACCCAGGCAATCACCACTTAATTTTCATTTGCTTAGTTTGTGTTTATAATTCATCTCACGCTCGATGAAGGAAAATATCGTTAGGAAACCTGTGTCTAATTTCAACGAAATCACGCCTCATATGTATCCGCCAACCCGCATTGAGTAGCGTGGTGTTATATGCTTCAAACCTTCTCCTTTAAAGGACAGGAGGCCTTAGCAGCAGTGGGAAAATAACAGGCTGTTACAGTATTCTGAAATTAGCGCTTTAAACAAGGGTAATTAGTGGTACATTAGTCCAGTTAAAATTAAAATTAGTGCTTTTATTTGTTAGTTTTTATTAATAGAAAATTTTAGGATTAAATAAACTAATATTCCGAGAAATAGAACGTACAAAATACGTGAAAATACAAAATGATTGCATTTAGATTTGGCTTAGTAAAGCTGCAAGAATAGTTTAGTAAATGTTATTATTTTACATGGAAGCTGAAACTCTTTAATTTATTACTTTTTCTTGATTGCGTTAATTATGTACGAAATAATAGTAACGAATAATACCGTAACAAATGTTCATTTCTTCATTGAAATATATAAAAAAGAAACGAAGAATGAGGTATCATGTACGCGGTTTGGGCCACTCGTATAAGGACTAATTAACTAAAGTTGTACTAGAACTTTCTAATGGTGTTAGGGCTTTTGTAGGCCTGTGTGAACACGAACCAACCTCTCACCACTTATATTACCTTTACAAAATAGTAATAATATTGTGTTCTATATTATTTTTGAACCATTATATAAAAAATAATGGTTCAGTACAAAAATATAAAAAAAAACTCAATAGTTTTATTACCCGGGATTCGAGCTTGACGAATCTTATAATCAGCAGCCGTGGACAAACTATGTCCAAAGTGTTGGTGCAGAATCTATAGTTTATATATCTAAATAGTTTCCGCACGTGTGAAGGAGAAGAGAGCAGGTATTACGGTGTAAAGCGTAACAAACAAAGAACAAATAAACTTATTTTTGTATTTATAATATTAGATACGTCTATCTTGCCGTTAGCATATATTTTAAATTTATCATATTATACAACATTGTGTGTCAAGCGATTCTTATATTAGACAATAACAGTACAGACGCACCTAATAGAAAACTGTCGAATATTAATATTAGCGAGTTCTTATTAAATATTCAGCTTTTATTAAATATTAGAGGAGCGAGCAACGTTGTCTATGTTTGCAGCAAATTTGAAACTGACTTTAAGAAAGGAGGACGTAATAATTATGTTGAACGTAACTTGCTCCTTTATATTAAAAATAGCAATTGCAACTCGTTAACAATATGTTTCTGTATTTTTACTATTATGTTTTAAGCTATTTAATTTCGAATTAAATATATAATTTATGTATTTCTCATAAATAATAATTTACCAAATTTTTGCTGTTTTTATATAGACGGACAGACAGCTACATAAATGATCCTATGATACTATAAAAACGGTAATCTGGAAACTGAAACCGACAGTCATTAGTTACTAAACATACCACAGCTGAAACATTAACCTTTAAATACTCTTCAGTTTGAAATACTAAAAGAGTTTATTTTATTTAAATAAAAAACACAGTAAGAATGGTCTACCAATTACTTTACCACCAACTCACTGCAGTGGCGAAATTTTTATGTTCCCGTTAAGTTCTTTTTGGTTTTAAGCGACTTTGTCGTGTTTCGCCATTGCAGCTATGTGGACGCTTAGGTTCGTTACCGAACACCATAAAGATATCGCCTGTCATACGAGTTCTGCATGTTTCTATTTATAGTTTAGTTAAAAAAGCATTGAAGTCGTTTTTTTATGGAGTAATTATCATATCCTACATATATATTAACTATGTTTAAAACATAAAAAAACAATAAAAACATAGCAGTCTCCGAAAAAAAGTGTTTTATAAAACTTATAAAAGGGTGAAAGAGCTAGTAAAAGTTCGCTATGAAACTGTAGTGCATAAAATTTTATATAGAAGTGGTCGCTTACGACTTTTTGGCTACTTTTAAAACCAAGTTACGGAATAAAATAATATATTTTGTTTAATCTATCAAATTTTTACAATATTCTTGACTTCTTACATATGTTGTTACATTTTGCATGTGACGTATTTTTCACCACTTTAAATATATTCCAAAAACAAGATTGAATGTTTCCATTCCAAAAACGTAAATTTATTTGGTGTGTCACAAAGAAAGACTTGGTTTTAAGTTAGGATGAATAATAATTATAATAACAATTATTATCTTTTTTTTTTAAGTCTTTCTTCAAAATAGTTTTAGCTTTTGTTTATTATATGTGTTTAGATTGAATTCGTTTTAATTCATGGATTAAATAGAAACATGTATAATTATTAGTTTTTATTAGTAATTTATTTTTGTTTTAATACGTTCTGCTATACATTTTTTTTTTATATTATAGATATAATGTATCTAATAAGAACTAATGCACATTTGCAATGGGTTTTGCAAGTGAGTTGCTGGCCTCTAAGAAATTAAATTCTAAACCAGCAAAAAAAGTTTTAAAACACATCGCTACTGATTTCTTGGTGGTAGGGCTTTTTGCGAGCCCGTAGGCTAGCTAGGTACTACCGACTCATCAGATATTCTACCGCCAATCAGCAGTACTCAGTATTGTTGTGTTCCGGTTTGAAGCCAGTGTAACTACCTACGGGCACAAGGGACGTCATTTCTTAGTTCCTGAGGTGGGTAGTACATTGGCGATATAAGGAATGCTTAATATTTTTTACAGCACCGTTGTCTATGAGCGGTGGTGATCACTTACCATCAGTTGGCCTATGTGCTCGTCCGCCAACATTTATCATAAAAAAACGAACAACTGCAAATTTTACCGAACAATGATTTTCAATACTCTACCGACTACCCTTTATAGCTGTGTCGGTCTACGATAACGAGTCTGTATTATGACGTGAGATAAATAAACATAATATAATATCAATAACATAGTTAATATAAACCTAATTAAAATAATACGCAGATAAAACTAAAATACTAGAACAAGTCCACTAGACCTCAAAGCTTATGCATATTGCTGGTGTTCAGTGAATGTTCGACAAACTGTGAGAGTGAGTGTTTGTAAAAGCAGGGCTTCTAAACGTATGTTGTAAAGTTTTTAACTACCTATTTGAAAGTTATCGTAATGTGCTCTACAGTTACCAGATTTATTCTGTATTATTATGTATCTGTGTATATGTAATATGCAAGTTGAATGTTTCTTTATATCACGTATCTTGAGTAATGATATCTGCAGTAATTCATTAATATTCAATGTTTAATCTATATCTGGTTAATTTAATTTAATATTTTTTTTAGTAATTATAAAATATAGGAGGAGTAAGGTCACTTTTTTATGTCATTGGTGGCAAACGGGCAGGAGGTTCATGTGATGAAAAGTGACTACCACCGCCCATGGACATCTGCAACACCGGGGGGGCTTACAGGTGCGCTGCCGGCCTTTAAGGAAGGAGTACGCTCTTTTCTTGAAGGTTCCCAAGTCGTATCAGTTCAGAAAAACCGCAGGCGAAAGCTGGTTCCAGAGAGTGGTTGTGCGAGGCAGAAAAGAAGCAACAGCACATCAAATAGCAAACATTTTTAAGCGATTATATATAAATTTGTAATAAAAGTTTGTAGTTATCGTTCTCAACACACAGATGCTATATACATAACGCTATAATTTTAAGTTAATTTTTATTTCACTTATATGATAATTGTTCTTATATTATCATATTGTTCCTCGTCCATTATCCTGCGATTAAATCATTAGCCTGTTAAAACGGACTTAGAAGTATTTTTATGATTGTACATTCGTAAAATGTTTATAATTAATTTAATAACTAAATTAATTAATTAATTAAAAAAAAATCTAAATATTTAATATAGAACGCATTAATTACTTTCAAATATTTGTTTTTATTATACGGATCAAACATTAATTCATAAAAGGCAAAATTGCAACTGTGGTAGCAACCCCCTGTTTTAGAAGCACTGAGTTACAGGACGCTCAATCGATTCTTAGAATAATTGATTGGGCAGCTGTGTGTGTATAGATTAAGTTTTATTAAGAGCGCGTCTAAAGCTACCGAAGGGCAATACCTATTTGTGGTATCGCTAATAAATAAGTGGTCATTATATTATTTATTTCTAAAAATAAGTTTGTACTTTTATATATATACAATGTGGTTGTAACGTCAACGCATTAAATGAAAACCCTATGTATCAATTATATTAATTTACTGAGCCACATTTTTTTTTTAATTTCAATAATTTACAATATCCAATAACATTATCGTAGATATACATCAATACTAGCAGTTACCGTTTGATTAGCGTTATATTGCAAATGGTCTTTTATTTTGTTTAATTTTTGTGTGATTTATTTTGTTCGAATATTTTACTTTATCATTATTCGTCAATTTGTTTTTTGATAATTTTAGTAGCCTTATATAAATAACTAATGGCACAGTCATTAAAATCTGTGTAACAATTATAATAACAAAACATCAATGTGAAAGAATCTAATATTTAATAAAAAATGTAAAACTAAAATAAATACATAAGTTTCTGATGAACATTTTTCAAAGAGTTACTAGAGGGTAGAGGTAGAGGGTTACTATGGATATTGACTATACATTAAGTATAAATTTCGCTAAAGTGCGCATGCGCGAGCGTTCATTGCAGGATACTATTGAATCCACGATAATCGTTCTCTATTCATGGATGACACACGGACTGATCACTGTCCTCTTATATAGCCGTATTTTTAGGATTTTTTTGAAAATATTTGATAACAAAACTATTAATTTTTGTATTTATTGTTATAAATAACAATTTCTTTATGTGATTTTATATGAATTTACCTACTATTTCTATGCGGAGTTTGATTTCATGCTATGTCATGCTTTTGTTGCGGTATGTTGAATGCTAGAACTAAATTATGTAGAGGGAAACATTGAGATCTCTCCTAATTTGGTATGTATCAATTTTATATGTTGACGTGTAACAGCTTTCTCCAAACTGAGTGATTTACTGAGAAGGGACGGAAGTATGTAATAGGAAGACGAGGAAGCGCGTGCTATTTGATTTGACTAATGAGCGCGCGCATTTCAATAGTGGGCCGTCAAATAGTACCAACCCGTTTTCCGAAGGATATAATCCTATATATTAATAGTAAGCCGATTTTTGTCCCAGTGATTATGGGTTTTGAAGAGTTCAGTCGTTGATGTGCAGAAAAATAAAGAGGATTCTTGATTGCAATTTACTAAATAGTAACGATTTAATAAAGAATTAATTTTAGAGAGCGGCAAAGAGTTACTGGCCAGGTAGAGTGCGGCGCTATGGCTGTAAATAAAAAAAAGTACTGTAAAACGTGTAAAGTTAAGAGATATAAGTATCTGGTCGATATTTCTGTATTTTTATTATTATGATTTAAGCTATTTAATTTTGAGTACATAAATAAATTATATATTTAATATAATTTATGCATTTCTCATAAAAATAATTTACCAAATTTTGCTGTTTGGACACTGAAACCGACAATAATTAGTTACTAAACATACCATAGCAGACGTCAGCTTACAATAAAATTAAATCAAAACAAAGCGTATCATAGGTTTCGAAATTTGTAAAAATCTGTTGAATAAAAGCGAAGTTTCTACTACCACTAGTGTTAATGCTCCTTACTATCAAAGTAACGTCAGATGTCACACATATGCGATTATAAAAATGATGATAATTCTGATGCTATTTATGCGTTATACTATTATTATTAAAATAACAAAATTGAGTTTTATTAATAAATTTTCCGTAATTTTTATCTTATTATGTTCAATAGTTTAGTTTATTTTACTGAGCAATTTGGATAGCAAAGCATTTGCTACAGCATATCCATTGATAACTATTCAGTAAAAGATTTTAGAATACATAAGTATTCTAAATTTTGAAAGTATATACTTATTCTAATTTCAAGATTCTAATTAATAATTCATCTAATTATATCATAATATATTAAAATTTATGTATATAATTTTTTTGATCTCCTTTAATGAAGTTATTGTCTCCTTTACACATGGTGTCGGCGAGTTGAAATTATTAGACAGTTTTAATAAGGGTTGTTCACATAAATATGTTAATTGTTCTTTGTCGCTACCCTTTAAATTTGAAACAGAACAATTAAAATATTTATCACTTGGTTGAATGTTTTAATTAATATATTTTTCGTCAAAAAACGATCACATGTTTTCTTTTTGAATAAACAAAATATCGTAATTATAATTTTGTTACCAAGTGATTAATAAAATGAAACTCGATATTAATTTAAACATAAAACTTCAAATTATGTTGCCCCTTTTGATACACCGCTCTTTTTATTTAATATTTTTTTATAATATAGATAGGACTGACTTGCAAATGGGCCACCTGATGGTATGTAGTCGCCACCACACGGTAGGTAGGCAATGGCGCTGTAAGAAATACTAACCATTCCTTATATCGCCAATGCGCCACCAACTATCGGAACTGAGATGTAATGTCCCGCGTGTAGTTACACTATTTCACTCACCCTACAAACCAGAACAAAACATTATTGAGTACAGCTGTTTGGCGGTAGATTATCTGATGAGTGGGTGGTACCCGTCCATGCGGGTTTGCACAAAGCTCTACCATCAAGTAAATAAAATTAATTTCTGATTTTTTTATGTAACTTGATGAGTTATTTCTATTCTATTTGTTTATTTAGTACTATTATTTTATATATATATATATATAAGATTTAATAACATTAAGTGCTTAAATATAATACAAATATGGTTTAAAAATAGTTACTCAAGGCAAGAATGCTAGTAGCATTTCCCCGTTGAAACGCAATTCCCATCCTCTGTGCTAAAAACGAGACCATGTATATCGAAAGAGTCCACCTCCTTACCACACGGGCATCTTTGCTCGGAGCACAGTGGTGTTCCCAGTCGGAGACCAATTGATATGCGGAAACATCCATCATCTAAAAGTGTCCCAAGATTTTTAGAGGGTAATTAATTCAACCAGTGACTTGACTCTTTAATTGATTTTGGGCACTTGTTAAATTTTGTGTCAAACTGTGTAGTGTAAAGTGAACCAATGGCGAATCCCAAAGTTTTTGTTTTGTAACTTCCTTAGGGATATTATCATTAGGGCACTTTACCTTCCATCACCTCATAACATTTGTGATTTTGACTGTTTTTGATTTTAAAATTTGTGAACAAAGGCCTGAAATGCTATGTACAGAAGAAAGAAAGGCCGGAAGGGCAACACTTGAAATTTTCCTCACGCCGATGCCACCAAATGGAATAGGAAGTGTAGCTGGAGTCCAAGAATACTCATAAAGAGATAAATTTAGATATTTTTCTAAAGTTTTTTTTAAGGATGGCATCGATTTGATTGGTAAGACAAGGATATTTTCAAATTAGTACTAAATAGTTAATTATGTCTCAGGATAATTATATGCGTAACTTACTATCAATATACTTTTAGCATTGACTAGAAGGGTTTGAATTCTTGCGAACATTATATTCTTGATATAATAGAACTTCAGATAAGGGTATGACAGCGGTATTCATAGTGTCATTTTGGTGACTTTTAGCCGTAATTTTGGGGTTTTCTAGTAAAATAAAGTGAACCCGCAAAAGCAATTTACGCTACCGTGCCTTCTAAACAACAATAAAGCTTCTAAAAAATATTAAAGCTATTCGATAAAGGGTTTGACGTTCCGTTTAGAGTGTTATTTCGGTTTTTGGGTATTGACTGAGATTTTATTTTTTATTATTATTTAAGCCGAATCGAGATAATCTGCAACTCCACGGCGTACTATGGCACGTGATTATCTCGGCTGCTGTACTTCTTAATCTAAAATAAAATAGTCTAAAATAGCCGAAGAGAAGTCAGTTATTTCAAAATAGCAGGCAAACCACTTATTTCTTCTCGATTTTATGTATTCAAATACATTTTTAGGAGCTTCGGAGCATTAGACATCATAAATATATTAAGTTCCTGCTTATATATAAATAACTATAAAATATAATAAAAACAAAAATAACAAACTCAACGTGCACAGCAATAAATGCATTCCTAATTTCCTCAATCTAATAACTCGATGAGGTGGAAATCTCCGGGAGTGAACGACCTACATGATCCGGCGTGAGTTTGGTGATCTAATTTGTGGTATATTATTAGTCTCCAATAATATAATGAAAAGCCTGTTTTTGGATTCGCACCGGCTCTGCAGCCTTACGAGTTAACCACTATCCCAACGAAATAAATAATTTAATATATCGAGATAATAACAGGATTTAATAGTAAGCTGATTTACGTGCGGAAGCAATTTCTACGTAGATTTGAAACCTTGGTATTTAATGTCTCTTGTGATTTTAGTATTCTCGGCTACATTCAAGTAACCATTTAACTTAAACAAGTAAGCGTTCGACGGAAAATGTTAATAATTATTGTTGAAAACGTGTATTCCTTTAAGAAATCTTTATCATTGATTATATACTCGATACATACATGATATTGATTACATTCTTAAGACAAGATTTTGTTTGTTAAATTAATTTTGATTTGGTTGGTGGAAATGTTGCTATATTTATAATTATATATAACCTTCGCAGTTTCCAGCTTCGCACGGGTAGGTTAAGTTCTACATAAAAGGTTTATTTTGAAGGAAAACATTTTAAATAAAAAATGTTTTGGGTCAGGAAACTTTTCGGATATGCAGTTCATCAAGGTAACATCATAATCGGATTAATGGTTTATAAAAACTTGTTAAAATAAAAATGTCTAATTTTAATTAAAGGTTTTTTTTATGCCTATAGCGATAAATTCATGTTGGCATATTTACTGGCGTTAGACAATGCTTAAAGCGTTCCTTTTGTGAAAACTAAGTGTTAAAGGGATACAGGACATTATGCACCATCGCTGTGGCACGTCATTATGGATCACAAACGTGTTAAAACGGATCCTTTTTATGCTTTGTGCATTCGAAACATATGAACAAATATTTTCGACTACGGCAACATTATCAAATTATCGTTCCTCTCGATTAAAACAAAATTTTGACAATATTTTGATTTGAAATAAAAAATATTTGCGTCATGAAACAACCACTGTTTAAAATGAAAACCTAAAAACAGATTTATAAAATGTGAAATATAAAAATGTTGCGTTTCATATTTTTAATAAAGAAAAAAAAAGAATTAAGCAAAAAAACTTTTTCGCCATCCATTAAAAAAAAAACTTTACATTAAATATTAGCAGGTAAAATAACATGAGTTAAATAGATATATAGCAGATAAAATGTTGTTACCTGTACAATTTAGACGTTGGGCCTAATTTATGTTGTGGTGAAGTGATGAGAATGAATGTCAAAGGATTGCGGACTGCGGCAAGCCATTTTCCCTTTGTACACGTTAATCTGTGTTACAGATTTTGACGGTCAAACGTCATTACAGAATACGCAGCCACATTAAATGGTGAGATGTATACAAATCAGTGAAACTCCTCACGAGGGCTTATATTGTGACTGGATAGGTACTTAGTTCCTACTCGTATAATCCTTACTTTAACAAACGACGGTGTAAAGCCTACCACGAAATCAAAATTATTTTTTCATTTAATATCGATTAAAATTTTAAACTATCTTAAGCCGAAATCATTATTAATCATAATTCTTATTTCTACGACAGCCTTTTTTATAAATCTAATTACATTTTTCTACACATCATGCGATCAATGTGGAATGAATTTGGAGAAAGAATTTCTCCAAATTGATTCCACCGAGCTGTACGTATACCTATTATATATACGTAGTACTATACGCACGTATGTATACATAAGTAGCTATGTATATTCACTAACAACTGTGAGAGGTAAAGTTAGTAAAACGAGTTGTTATTTTGATTTATACTTTACCACAGAAAGAATATTTCAAATAAATAAACTGCTATATCTTCTCTTCTTCCGCTCTCTCTCTCTCACAGATATCTCTTTTTATTCTCTTCAACAGTACCTGGTCTTCTGGTCATGTCTTCTTAACTCATCTGGTATTTTTGTACCAATTTCGTTAAAAATGTACCATGAAAGTACCATTAAATTTCGTTAAAAATTAATAAAATGCTAAAACAAATGACCTCGATAGCGTTGCTAACGGTACACACAGGCGTCATTTGATGCCATTTGACGCTTCATTCCAAAACGTCCTATCCTAACAGTATTTGGAACATGATTGCTTTCTAAACATTAAATCGACAGTCCGAGTTGTCTGCTTAATTTAACGCCATGGTTTATTTAATTAGTACATATAAATAATCAGCTTTTAAATTAACAGGTAATATTTAATAAAACAAAGTAATACAATAAATAAATTTAATATAACTAAACCCACAGCCACAGTTTATAGATTTTTTTAATATTAATATGCCATACTAAACATTTGTACGAGTTCAATAAAAACGACAGTTCTAAAATTTTAACAATTTTTTATCGGTCAGTGTTTGCATCAGAAGTACACAGTTAAATTGACGATCTATATTCTATACACAACAAACATACGAATGCGAACTTCAAAAAATGTTAAAATACTTTTCTAAGGCACGAATGCCAGCCACAGAATTTAAAATGCTTACTAATATTTGTGTTGACGAGCCGCGTCACTATTTATAACGTGGTTTCTTTTGCTTCCGCTAACGCAAACGTTTGCTTTAAACTAGAAAAAATAGTGCAGAGCGATTTCAATCGAAATTGATATATGGTATTTATTAAATTAGTGCGTATCGATTTACCGTTTAACAACACTGTTTAGAACTGTTCTGTTCATGTCTATAATTTTATAGTTGGTATTGTTTAAATGTTTTTTTTTTTACTTTGAACGTTCACTAGGAACATCTTGTAAAAGTGATTACGTACATTGTTCTGTAAAATAATAGCTAACCTTGTGTAGACCGGTAACAATTTTATGTTTGAAACATAAAATCATTAAACCATATAAAAATAATTTGACATTAATGAGGATTTCTTCATTAAGTCGTTAAATATAATGAATATCACCATTTATATTTTTCGTTTCTGAAATCAAAAATTAATTAAATTATTTACAGTTAAGTACTAAATTATTTTTATTAAATGTTATTTTCGAAATAAAATTTTGAATTGCCACTAAAAGATTTTTTCAACAATTATTAAACAAGTACTGTGTTATATTTGCTTGTTTTATGCGTTGAGTTGTTTTTTTATATTATGAGTGTTCCATTATATGCATAGTTATTACTAGTTTACTTGAAATATATCTATTTTATGGAATGTAACTTTAGTAAATAATTTATCTATGAAATTAAATAAAAAACCTATATCCTTTCTTCAATTAAAACTTACTTTTTCTCTAAAATTTAGCGGTCTCTTTCTGATTAATTGCTTGCTGTGACTTATTAAGGCATTATAGAACGTTGTCATACGAAGTTGAGTTTCGAATTTCTCGCAATGTTTCAATAGAGTTGGGTATAGATATTTCAGTTCCGCGTGGTCGAGTGTTGGAAATAGGTGATGTAGCCCGTGATCGCCAAAGCGAGTGAGTACTTTAAAGTGGTCGCCCGCATAGTCGACCCTCTCAACTATCGTATCCAGTTGATGAATGCCCCAATCAATAAACTCCTCCCTGAAAATATGGACAGTGATATATTAGGTCGTATATTTTAAGTTATCGAAACTGAAATAGGTACTCTATACATTTTGTCGAATAAATATACAACTGATATTTTATAGCACTTTAAAAGCCTTTTCTTTTTTTATTTTATTTATCAACAATAATAGTTGCTAATGAGAAACAAGCCTACGGTTGTTACTTCAATCCTACGGTTATTTTATGTTTAATATTACTGTAATTGCTATCGATTTTAGGCAGACAATAAATTTCATTTTTTTAATTTTCTTTCATGTCTCTACTTACTCTAATAAAATTGTAAATATATTGAAATATACTTCATTTCATTGATAAAGATTCTTATGGAATGATAAAAAAATATACAATGTTTAGTTTTAAGTTTAGAACTTTTTATAGTACTTTAGAAACAACAGCCTGATTAAATAATTATACTTGAGTGCTTTACAGATACAAATAACACATAATTTGCATATATGTTTGTAATTTTACTTTTTTAATTTTTTCTTTTTATAAAATCGTAAATATATTCTATTATCAATAATTTATATTTTTGGTACCAGATTTACCTAGGCACATCTCCTTCGAAGAAGTTAGTATGGGCATGATGTCCAGCAGTTAGTCCAACGACCATAAAGATCAGACTGGACGTCATGATGGTCGCTAGCCAAACAATAATAGTCCAGGGTAGGAATAGTCCACTGATCCACCACATCCATACCGGTATAACAAATGGTATCCCATTTTCCCATGATAATTTTTTACCATCAATTCTTAGCACTCCACATGCTATCCTAAAATATAATTTAATAGGTTAATAGTAAAAAAATGATTATTTCTTAAATTATTATTTATGTCTTTATGAACATTGATTATTTTAAATATAATAATTTTTACTTTGTAACATTTTTTATTTTCAATCACAAACATGTAATGTTTGGATAAAATATCATCCGAGGATGTTTTTATTTTTCTATAGATAAAAAATATATTCGATACTCAATAATATGTATTGTATATTCAATGATATCAAAATTTTGAAAAACAATAACATAACATACCGCTATACTTACTCTTTTACCATACTTCCTAAAGACGCAAACAAAAATATAACAGGATAAAAAAATGCTCCCATCTGTGCAATTATAGGTTTGTCTGGCCGTGGTAAGTATTGTAAAAATGGTTCTAACATACTCAATTCAAGATCATTAGCGGTGTTCGTATGGAGATGGTGCGACATCGCGTGCGATACACGCCACTCACTGAAATATCAAAGAAAAACAAGGCATCGTGTGTAATATATATTTTTGATACGAATCTTCAGATTAAATAAAAATGGTACGTTTGAAATATAAGGCTGTAAATGCTAAGGAGAGGCTTCTTAAATATAGTATAATATTTAGATCTGCAGTGCAATTCAGCAAGAAAGCATTTCGTGTCTCACTAATAATAAATAAATAGCAAGAACTATTGACAACCGACATATTTTGACACGCCATTTTGATACCTGTATCCTATAAATTTTATAATTATCCAAGTCAATGTCGTATATCACTCTCTGACATTTCAGGCTCGTGTTCAGTGGTGAGTTTCGAGTTTTTCGTTACAGAGTAACCTAACTGAACTTAAAACTAGTAGAGATGAATGTGACCTTAACCAAAATACATGAGTTATATTATTAAATTAAACGTAGAGCTACCTCCGGTTCAGTATGTAGATCCTGTCGAGATTCTAGCTAGAGACTCTGTTATTCTTTTTTACTAATTTAACAATGTAAAACAATGAAATCATTATTCGCTTGTGTGATAATCAATAAGAACTAACTAACTTGTTTATCATCTATATAGTCTTATTTATTGATTTATTTATGTAGGTAGTTATAGAAGTATCATAAGAAATAATACCAATGCATGTATATGGGATTGTCTTTGTTTTTATTTTCGTGATAATCCTAATATTGCTTATATAGACGAATGTTGCTCGTGCCTTTTGTGAGTTCTATTAATAGCATGTAGGCGTAACGTGGGTACTATAGTGACTGATAATACTCGTTATATTCCAGGTAATAATCAATGTAAACCCTTACAAATGCTTCATGAAAACGTATTCAACCTTGTATTTACAACTGAATTTTATTTGATTTCCGTTAAAACCTTTTTCCATGACAATCGGTATTGAAAACATTTAAAAAATATATTTACATGTGTAGGTAGGTATGTGTTAATTATGTACATGTATAATATTTCCTTTTTTTTTAATACAATTTAAATAAAAATGGCATAATAGAAAAAAATAAGCAAGTTACTCGCTGTTTACACAATTAATTGCTTTTTGCTTCTAAGCTTTCTATCACAAGATTGTTTTTTTACCATTAGCATATACAATAATACAAAAAAATACCAACGCCTTTTGCCTTTTTTTGCAAAACATTGTTCATAATATTTTTAACGATTTTTACGTAATTGAGGCGCGATGCAACCGCTCTGTCGCCTAACAGGGCGGGACGAGATATGTGTTGAAGTATGTGTTCTTAGCAAACATAGAGTAGCAGGGGTGTAAAATCTGCGTAGGGATGCCGATAAATATCAGAAATGCTCATTTAAGCAAAGTCAATAACGTATATTCATATTTTAGCATAATTTCTTAGTATAGCAATTTTATATATTATTTTACTTACGCGTATGAAAATCCACTAATGTTGTACAGATACATTCGCCAACTATCCGCTCTGTGAAAATAGTTGTGGGCGGAAATGGTGAGGGAACTCAATAATACGCCAAGAATCAGTGTAGAAGCAGCTCCGTATATTAAACTCTTTGTCCAAAGCAAGCAACAAAGTGGACTCGAAATCAAAAAACATATTAAAAGCAAATCAGTTACATTATCACTTTTCTTCCGAATGCCCTTTGGCAAGGTTTTTAGTTTATTAGCGACTTTCATTTTCAAAGTCTTATAAAATCCATCTTCTTTGAAAGTAAATGGTGAATTCCGGGGGTTGCTTGCTTTCTTAATAAAGTATTTTGGCAACAAAGCTTCAGCTACTCCGCTATTTATGTGGTGTGTTTCAAAGGCTTCCGTAATATCCGTTCCCTGAAAAAACGCAAACATATAATTTATTAATATGTAAAATTTTTTTGTAAAATTTACCGAATACTGTGTTAATTCGAAAAATAAAATAGTCTGGTTTTGTGCTGTTGAAAAATCTGGCTTTAAACTCAGCCAGATTTTAAATAATTAGTTTTTTTTTAAAAAAATAGTTTATTTGATCTACTCTTGCCATTTTTTGTTTTAAAGGTAGTATGACTATTTTTGTAATTTTTTTTTGTTTGGTGGTAAAAAGCAGGAAGCTCACCTGACTGAGTGATTACCACCGTCAATGGACATCTGCGACACCGGTCACTTAAACTTAACTAGTTCACTCATTTTATTCAATCAATTTATATATTATTTTTAAATCAAAACTATCCCGGGCTGGGTATTCTATTTTTGGATAAGATTCTACGTTATATATTATTTATATGACATAGATATTATTATATTTAAATCTTATGTTAAAAAAAAAAAAACAGAAAACAAGACTCAATAAATGTATGTGTCCATATATATGCTTTTAATTATATATTACTATAAAATTGTGAGCTGAGAATGTCGTTCATAGAATAAAATAAAAATTAAATATGATTATTGTTTACTAACGCGTTACGTGGACTTTAATTGTGGATACAAAGGTAGATTGTAATTATCCGCTGTGTACTTGAATATTCTAGGTACGTACATTAAAATACATACAAAATTTCAGAGAAGTCCATTAAAAATAACTTGTATTTTTTAAATTACCAGCAATTTATTTCTAGATAAAAACATTATTCAATTTTACTTTGTACGTCTATAGACTTTTATTACTTAATTATATTTATATGTATACAAGTCGTTTCTACAGGTTTTGTCTAGCTATTCTTTTCTCTATAGTTTATAAGAAAGCTAAGGAAATTATCCTCATTTGCATGAATGTATGTATGTACATTCGTTTGAATTTCTTCTGGCTGCTGTTGGAATTTTTGCCAGGAAAATTAAATAGCTTTTAATGTTCCGTCCCGCGATTTGAATCAAGGTCCTCTGGCTCTACAATTGTGTGAATGATGAACGAGATAACTGACTAACTATTTAGTTAATTCATTAGTTTTTATTTCAAGCAATAAGTAAGTGTAATGCTTATATATTTATTACTTTATTCATTTATCCGATACATAAATACAGATACAGTATTTTACTTCAACATATATGTAATTTTCATGATGATAAACTTATGTAGTTCTAGAGTAAATACGTTGTTAAAGTAATTTTCATTCCACCTTTATATAAATTGGTCAATGCTGTTTTATAATGTACACGAGATTTAAAAGGCTAACTAGATTCTAAGTACTAATCGCAGTAAGCTTAAATACACACCACAATCAAGTTATGGATTTAATTATTGCATGTTTATATTTTATTAATAATTAGGTATAATTCACAGAAATGTAAATAAAAATTACACGCTCTAATTAATTTCGAACTAAAATATATAATGTCTCTGTCTATGTCTCAGGGTAATGGGAAAAAACGAATCATTGCAAAAATACTAGAACGATTGCAAAGGATAATTGGAATCTAAAGAAGGTTTTATAATCATTCGATCAATTTTTATGATCATTGCAAAAAAATAATTCCCTATTTCATTCGAACGTCGTTTTTATAAAAACTTATACTTATTACATGATTTTAGCGCATTCGAAATATTTTTCTTTTAGTCTAATAAATATACAATTCACATACAATATGTGCTAACAATATGGTTTACAATAAGTGTGCAAAATTTCATACTATTCTGAAGTCCACAAATGACTAAATATTGAACTCCAACATTCCGCGTTGTTACATAAAGGTACTCGTACGGAACCCGTCTAAACGAACCAAATGAGCCGAAACTTGAACAATTTATTAGCAGTTATTTCCACCAGAAGATTTCGCAATTCACCTTTTGGCGCCATAATCAGATTCACTCGATGGTATCAAATGATCGTATTATAATCCGAAGGAAAGATTCAAATCAATACGACGAAAATTAGATTAAAATTTAATCGATTTTAGATTTGTTTACTTTTTAATTCATGCTAGTTGAATAAGTAAAAATCGTAAAAAAAGAGTAATTCCTGATTTTTTACCGGTTTTAGAATCCATGTTTCGAACCGGTAATACTCCTTTACGTTTAATTGACATAATGTTCTCGTAAATTGACGACAAAAAATGTTTGCAAGAACTTGCTACTTGAATTATGTTGTAGTCATGTTGTAGTCATGTTTTTATTAAATTCATAGCTAACTTTTAGTTACTTAAATAAGAGGTACAATAATAATTTATAGTATTTGATCATTTCTACACATAATTAAAAATTTTTTGGAGTGTTGCATTGTTAAAAATTTTATCACCTTTCGAAGGAATCAGTATTGTAATGGATTTGAAAAGTTTCTCGACATACCAAGATTTAAAAATGTAAGTTGTCTTAGATATTATCACCTTGGGTATTATTATAATTTAAAAAAAGAACATGATTTATTTTTGTTCGAAAATTATGAAGGAGCAAACATTGTACAGTTACGCTCTAATAATAAAATATCTTACCGGCGCAATGCTACGAATTACGAAAGGTTAAAGGAGTACGTCACAAGGACAAACATTATACGGCTAGATAATTATTTTGCAACAATTGATTTGATTTATAAAAAAATAGTATGGTTTGATATAATATAAAAGTTAAAACAAAGATTAATTAAGTTTTATCAATATGATAAAACTTAATGACTAATGATTTGATGAGTTTGTATTGAAATAATTTAAAAATTAATCTTAACAATGTTGGTACGCTATTCATTAGTAAATTGTTAATTACTATGCAACCGGAAATTGTATTTAGATTTTGTTGCTTCACTATAATGATCCGCTCGTTACATCTGCCTTTTGTTAAGATCTAAGTATTTATGATAGAAGTAAATTTGATTTATATGGATTAATTCGTTTTTTCATTAATAATATTTATATTTTTTCATTTATTATATTTATTCGAATACATATTAACAACACGTAAAATGTTTGTTTACTAAAAAAACAACTGGGTTGAACTTGAGCTAACCTTACATAGGTTATATTGACCTTATATTACCGTTGACCTTACAGACACGAAATGAGCTTATGACAGTTTTGAATTCACGCAAACGTGGTAAAATAGATGGTATATGATTCGTATTTTGCTAGCAAATGTTTTTTTTTTAATGAATATGATATAGATTTATTTATATATTATGGAAACGGATACGGGGCAAACGAATATTAATCTTAATGTTTAACAAAGTCAAAGAAAAGTTATTTCGGTTTTTTTGCTTATTTTTTTTACATTTATTTATCGTCGTATACAGTCCGTACTAGATATAGTCAAATCTATTTTGAAAAATACCTTTGTGAATTCCAGCCATTGTGAGCCACCAGGATGAGAGTTAATAAAATCTGTCAAATCGTAAATGTCATCATGAATCCGCCAAAGTCCTTCGGCGCCATCTTGAATTTGTTTTGCCGTTATCCATTGCTGAGGAGTTTTGGGTAAAACATCTCGGAACAACGGATATTTTAATTTGGGAAAGCTGACTTGTCGTTTATCCGGATCTGGCACCATTTTGTCCTTAAAAAACAAACAAATAAGTATTCGTATTACTTGAGTGGTCATGAATTCATGAACTGCATTTATTAAAATTTATTAAAAATAATATGTGAAGGTCGATTAAATAAAAAAAACAATTGACAAATATATTAAGAAAATCTGATTATTCAGAGAAAATTATAATAATCTTGCGAAAATAAAATATAACTCTTAGTTTAACATTTTAACATTAACATAACATTAACCGCCTGTAAATGTCCCACTGCTGGGCTAAGGTCTAAGGCCTGGGTAACCCAGTAACCAGAAATCATCGGTTAAGATACACGCATTCTAACCACTGGGCCATCTCGACTCATTCTTAGCTTAAGTTTAAGTAATTTAATATGAAATTTGGCAAAAATTTAGTTTAGTTTATATTTTGTATAAATATTTGTGTTGTTATAGTAATACCAATAAATGCTGAATTTAAATAAAAAGCTATAATTTTACATCGACTTAATATTAAAACTATAATCGTATATTCGATTTTATTAGTAGATTTTTTATTTACAAATAACAAAATTACAACATGTTCATATATCAGCTTGACGCATGATAGATGTAATAACTAAGTATTTAGTTTTTTTTTCTTACTCGATAATTTTAAAATGTATACATATAAATTGATTTACTGGAATAATTTTAAATAAACTCTTAAATAGGAATTATATCTATAACCATATGTTTCAAAGGCTTTGAGAAAATTAAGTAATAATTTTTATTTCGGATGGATGAAATATAATATAATAATTTTAATTAGAAATATGCTAAATACAGGTACTATTGACTCGACCTAATTGGTTCCAAGAACTCGCAAGTTGTACACTGTAGCTTCCTACACTAGTAAGTTACTCAACTTTAATTTCTTTATATAAGGTACCTATACTAGATTTTTAGGTATATTTGTTTTTCGTGGTAACATTTCGGCGAGCATTTCATGCATTATCATTTAAAATTACCGTTGAATAATCTCAATTTATCTGTTTTTACTGTAAAGTTTACTTCATAATATTTACTCTTGCCAACCTCCAGTTCGCTAACCTCAACCTTCCTACAAAAGATTAAAAAAAAAATAAAGAAACGAAACGCTACTTTATTCGTTCCTCTTGAGCTTCATGTAATTTATGCCGAAGCGAAAATGATAAATGTTTTAAAATAGTGTTATTTATGTACGAGAAATATATACGCATGTTTATATAGGCAATTAATAAGCATAGAAATCTATAAGAATAATATGGTATGTTAACAAATTTTATTAATAAATATTCTAAATTAATTAACGGATTGGTGACGTCACTCGAAGGTCGATAAATTATTGTCGAGTTTGATGATACATCAATACAAGAGACGTTAAATATTTTCGTACAGTATTGCGTTGGCAAACTAACAAAGGCACTTTTTTATTTATTTTTGGCTCTTATAGGCAAATAACTTCTAATCGTTAAGAGTTATGTTATTACGAAAAATAACTATTATATATAATATTGCGTTTTAGAAATTTTTAAAAGGAAAGTTTGATATTATTTTTATATTTTTAATAGCATGAAATAAAACTCGATGGTAGAGCATAGTATAATCTACGGTTTATAAGAAGGTATATAGCCTAAGGATATTTTGAAACTATAAACTATCATGTTAAAATTCCATCTTATCCAGTACACTAGTTGTATCTAATAATACCAATATATATCTTATTACCTATGTGTATAATAATGCATAAATTGTATCTAATATACAGATTACCCGCATCCCTTATTAATTTCCAACCAATAAGTCAGAATATATAACTATTAGTGTATTCTAATATTAACAAAATCAGTGTCAATATGATTACGAATAATTTTTCTATAATATGTTTTTATATCTTCAACCAAACTTGTCCGCCTTCCATTCCATCATAAATCATATTGATGATTATTATTTTTTTATTTACTAATCGCAAATTTAATATAAATTTATATCTTTAAAAATAACCATTTACATAGCTAATAATTTTAAACTCTTATAATAATAAAAGTTTCAACTCAATCGAATCGATATTGTCGTATAAAAAGATCAAATCTCACTATAGAGTTTAAATTTCAATGCTATCGTGTGAAGATTTAATTAGATGTCTTGTCTGATTTCTTTTTAATTTGCTTAATTGCAATTAAAACTATTTTAATTTTGTTCATATAATAAAAGTCGAATATTACATAGCTTCAAATTTTATTAAGCATTCAAAGAACTAAAAAAAAAACATAATAATAAAATAAAATAATCAATCTTATAATTTATATAAAATATAGTTCTACAATACGAAACTAATACGTTTATTCTTGGAAAAATACGACATTAAGCTGTAATTAGCACCGAGGCAGGCGACCTATCCACCTGTAACATGTAATACGAGTACATCTTAAAATACACAATAACAGCGACTGCATTGCGATTCTGTTAGAATTCACTTCGTAAATCACTTGTAAAATTTTGACAATTGCCATACAGTGATACGGCATATTCTACACATTTTATAATTAATTATAGGCAATGTTACATGTCACATTTTGACACATCACATTCCTGTTCTGCGGCGAGGTTTTCTCATAGCTTAATCCTAAATAGAAATTATGTACCTATATATTATTATAATGATAATGATATATATTATTAAATCTATGTTGACTTTTTAAGATCTACGATTCAATATTAAATCCAATTCAATGGTCTTTTCTGGTCGAGTCAACGTTAGTCATGGTAAACCCCTAAAAACCATTTTTTAAATACTACATAACAAGCTATCAAAAAAGGATAGCTATTATCAAAATCGCATCAAAATCCATTAAATAATTTAAAGGGAACAGGCGAGCAAAATATTTTTTAAAGATATAGTTTAGCAACGATACCTGTGTCTTGTGCATGTATATATATATTGACTCAGTACTATTATTTTTGTATAAAATATTATCAGCATATTGAGACTGGATTGATATTAAAATATACTATATTATATAGAACTTAACTAACTAGTACTTAACATAAACTTTTTTCTTATTTTCATTTGTTTAAGTACTTAATATTAACATTGTATAGATATATATTAATAAGACAAGTGAGACGTAACAAAGAAACACGTTTTCATTTGAAATGTTATATTTAGATATTCTTAATTAAAAAGCTAACGCCATTAAGATTTTATGTCTAAATTAAAATAGTTTGTTTTTATTTTACGAACTGTCAACTTTACATGATCTTATTTACGTCCGGCGTGTGTTTTTCAAAAACCGACTTGGGCATATAATATACGATGAACTGTAGCTGCGGCGCTTCTTATATTGGTCAAACTAAGCATTCCGTAACGGAATGGGTCAAAGAACACAAATCACTGGTTAAATATAACTATAGCAATCACTTGTTTCAATATACAAAACGATTTTTTTTTCATACAACGATTGATGCTATGACAGACAAGGACAATAACCACTTATCTATAGATTTGCGTTGAAATTAATCGAATTTAAACTATGTAAGTTTAGTATATAAGTAATATATTTAAAAAAAACAACAATAAAAAAACTTAAATTTAAAGCGATAACATTTGTTTTTTTTTTCTATAATTAATCTTATGATTACACATACATACTTTTTATGTAATTGTGGAACGATGATTACTTCCTTTGCACTGTTTTGTTCACTTCGATTGTATTTTTTATCATTAATTTGATATGAAATCGACCGACCCGCGTCGGTGCTTGGCCGTGACTGGACTGACTGGTTAAAGTGGTTAAAAACATGCGCTTGCGATTCACTTTTTTTGATCCGTCAATAATAATGTGATACACTTATTGTAAGTACTTATTGCTTATATATTGGTTCTTTCGTTTTGAAGCGTTTTTTTGCCTGTGTGAAGGCATAAGTGACAAAGCAGGTCCCAGTTACCATGAATAGCGGTCAAAGCTTGATGATGGTGATTACTTACCATCACATAGTCTGTTTGCTAGTGGATATATCTTTTATATAAATAAATACATTTTAAAATATATAATAATTACATGTACTTTTAATTTAAAAATTGTTATCATCTAGATTTTTATGATTTATAATGTCAAAACATATTATTCTTACAAAACATGTTTACCATTCAAGCAATTGCGGAAAAAATTCAAGTACACATTCATTCGTTAAACCCTGATGTAACGAATGTACACGCACCTTAATGTTTAACTTTTTTGATAACAAAACGTTTTTTTTTTTTAAGAAATATTAAGTAAAGTCCTTGAAATATTATAACAAACACAACTATACTAAGTATTGTATTGTATTATTATATTAGTGTATGTGGCGGTAAAATATATTATAAGTATAGTAACCTACCCAAAGCCTTACCACTAAGTAAAATACAAATATTAATTTCAAATTTTTAAAAATAAATAATATCGAGGCTGGTACAATTAAAATATTATTTTAAAGCCTAAATTGAGGTAGAGTAAAGTTCTAGTGAGTTAAATCTTGTCGAGCGCCGGAAAATTATACCACATTTTATGTCTATATTGACCAGACTATATTGAATTTATATTGTGTATGGGTGTATCTAAGCCAATAAATAAATATAATAAATATTTAATAAAGCCCTTATGTTTTTGTTTTAGTGAAGAGCATTGTCTGAATATAATAATGTGTCCTAAAAATTAATTATTTTTGAGAAACAAAATATGAAATTATAACTGAGAAGAAAATTTTTACTTTATTTTTGAAGTAATATAAAGTAAAACAGCCAATTAATTAAGAAAAAGTAAATAAAATAAATATTATAAAGAAAAAGGTATAAAAGTCAAGTCAAGTTATTGGCAGAACTGTGAGAACGTCACGTCATTGTGAGAACTAATATTATATTAAAGTATTAAAATAATCCATATTTTTAATATTATAAATGCGAAAGTAACTCTGTCTGTCTGTCTCGCTTTCACGTCAAAACTACTGGACCGATTTAAATGAAATTTTGTGCACAAATGTCATTTTTTTAAGTTAGAAGCTAGAAATTTTATTATTGGGACACCGATTAAATTTAAGTTGATACGTATTTAATCGTTTCTGGACATTTTACGAATAAGGAGGGAAATAGAGTTGACATTTCGTATATAGGATAATCTGGAAGACCGTCATTTTTGAAGTTAGAAGCAGGAATCGTTATTTTAGGGCCACTGATTAAAAATGAGTAGAAACGTATCTAAGCGTTTCTTGATATTTTACGCCTAAAGGGAAAAAGTAGAGGTTGACATTTTGTATACAGGTTGACGACCTCCGTGGTCGAGTAGTGTGTACACCGGTTTTCATGGGTACGCCTTCCTAGGTCTCGGGTTCGATTCCCGGCCGAGTCGATGTAGAAAAAGTTTATTAGTTTTCTATGGTATCTTGGGTCTTGGGTGGGTATATGTGATACCGTGGTTTCTTCTGATTTTCCATAACACAAGTGCTTTAGCTACTTAAATTGGGATCAGAATAATGTATTCGATGTTGTTCAATATTTGTATACAGGTGAGTCTGGAAGTTCGACATTTTGAAGTTAGAAGCATGAAATTTTATTTTTTGGCTACCGATTAAAAATGATTTAATACGTATTTAAACGTTTCTGCTTATTTTACTCCGAAGGCGGGAAATTTCGTATATAAGATAGTCTGAGAGACCGTAATTTTTGAAGTTAGAAGCATGAAACTTTATTTTTGGGCTACTGATTAAAAATGAGTAGATACGTATTTAAGCGTTTCTTGATATATTATGTCTAAAGGGAAAAATTGGTGTTGACATTTCATATACAGGTTAGTCTGGAAGTCCGTCATTTTGAAGTTAGCTCGAAATTTTATATTTGGGCTACCGATTAAAAAGAGTTGATTCGCATTTATGCGTTTCTGGACCTTTAGGGCTGAAATACACACCAATGTGTGTATTTGTTTATATAAAGACGTCTTAAATTTACGTAATATTTTAAGTTAATTTGTAAATATATTCATATTCTACGCGAGCGAAGCCGCGGGTATAGCTAGTTATCTATATTTACAGAATATAACAAAAAATGTAAGCAAATCATTTTTATATCAATATAAATACCTAAACAGATTAACTAGATAAAAAAACTAATTACATCATTAGCTCTTGGACTACGAAATTATGAGAATATTAGACAATGAGATTGACGGAACGGCAACGTCGCATACATTGACCTTCAGTGTTTACTGTTTTTGTGAAACAAAGTACTGAATGAAAATTGTCATTCTTCTCTAATTAGTAATATTACATTATTGGGTTGATTGTTTAAATTCAAGTTTATATATTAATAATTCATAAATGTTATTTTAAGCGACGTCAATTTGATCATGATTTATTAATTACCCGTATATGTAAAAAAGTCAAATAAATAATATCATTGTCATTTGCTTATAAAAGTATAAGAAATGTTATGCAATTTGAAAAAAAATTAAACGTACTTATCTACAAATAAAATCCTCAAAAAATCCCCAAACATACTAAAATTACATAGATACGATTTCACACCCAGGGTCAAATTATATTGCCCTCAGACTTTACATAATACATATTCAAATAATTTTGTAGCACGTTAATAACGTTTACTTAAGTAATAAGTAATTCATTGTTTTTTACCCCGGCATTTGTTTGACCGGCTGAGTGAGTTTTGATTCATTAATATATACAGTGCGGTTGGTGTAATATCTAACTTGTCCGCTCAAATATGCCAAAGTCTTGGGTATTAATCCCGGGTCTCGTTTGTAAAAACCACTTGGTTTTAAGTTAAAATAAATTAAGTATCGACCCGGAGTTATGTTGTTTGTAGTGCTTACACCGGGAGTGCAAATACTGACTACCTCGGAAATCACATAAAGTTGGTCGCCTAATTTATTCCTATCGTGTATTTGCCACCCCATCGGATTATAAGTATGAGAGAGTTTATAGTGTGCAAACTCTTGTTCACAATAATAAAACACAAGCAACACAATAATTGACGAAGCTTAAATTATAAAAACTAGACGATAGGAAATAATATTAAAGGATGTACCCGCACTATTGTATTTTCTACGTGATGACATCGTCAGCTAGATAAAAAAATGATAATTTAAATTTCTATCATTTAGTTTATTATAATTTAATATTTCCTTATAACACACCTATAATTGGATATTTACTTTTCTTACGCGTTCTTTCAAACCTCTTTAAATATTTTTTAAGATTGTAATTATAAAATAATAATCTCGAGCAATTAAAGAAAGTGTTCTCGTATTATTTTTACGGGAATATATACATAGTAATATTATAACCAATAAATTAAAAAAAAAATGTCTGATGGTCTTAACTGTTTTGATACGACGCATTTTTTAAGAAATATGCAGAATACCTGATATATTTTTTTAAATATTATATATTTCAGTTCTGTTGCCATTCGTCGGAAAATTCTTTTGTACAATAATATACCTACTACACGTTTGATTTTATAATTATCTTGAAAAAAACAACCTCATGGAATGAATAATTCGTGTCAATTCGAAGAGTCGCTATTGTGTCCGTTAAAAAAATAACAATGAATACCGACATTGTACGTCAAGAAATGCTTAGGTAATTAAGTTCCATACACAAGTCTGTCAGTTGAGGCGTACAAGTGTATGAAATAAATAAATGTATGAGATGAATTGTCAATTAGTTTCCTTAACCCTGAAGGGTAAGCAAAATTTAATTGGAAATTATTTATTGGTGAGTTTGACGAATATAACTAAAATTGATTGTGTTTTTAACCAGCCTCAAAATTTAGCTTACTTTTCTTTTAAGTCTTTATGAAATGTGGTTTTGGATTTCTTGCAATGTTCTAATAGAGTTGCGTATAGATATTGTAGTTGAGAGTGGTCCAGTGTTTGCAAAAAATTATGAACCGCGTAGTTGCCAAAGTGAAAGAGTACTTTAAAGTGGTCGCCCGCACCCTCTCAGTCTACCCTCACAACTATCGTTTTCAGTTGATGAATAACTCAAATACTAAGTTCCTCTTCTAACTAAGAAAATAATAGTAACATATTAATGTAATAGGTAATAAACAGTTCACAAATTTGGAACATCGCTTCTATTTTATAAAAGAAAATGTGTTGATGTTAAGTTATGACTATTAACGGTTTTAATACTATTTATTTATTGTGAATATTTTTTTTGTATTTGACTATAATATAGTGCGATTTGTAAAAAAATAGCATTATATTTCACTGAAAGCTAAATGCCTAGTGTAAGAGAAAACATCTAATAAGATATAGGATTTTTTTTTCTACGAATAAGTTTAAAATAAATTGCATAACTCATAATTACTTGATATATTCAATGATATAGAGAAACGCGATAAGGATGAGTTTTAAAAAATATTTTCTTATATTTTTATTTAAATCCCGGTCTTACAATACAGTCTTTCTTGCCTTATTTCTTACTTTAAGAAATTTCCTCGAAGAAATAAGTATTGGAATGGCGTCCAGCAATTATTCTGAATGTCATATTTTCAGAGAAATTTCATGATAATTGCTTGCACTGTCCACCGCATCGATATCGGTAGTGCAAATGGTATTGCATTTTGCCTTGATAACTTTTTGCCCTCGATGTTCATTATACCAGCCACGGGTCTGAAAAATCGTTAAATATACTTTTAAAAGGCTTTCGATTTTAAACTACATTTTTAAGCTTTATCGATAACTGCGTTTTGTTTGCACTTTAAGCCTATTAATATGGCATGCATATTAATATTCTAACGTTAAAACACGTCGGGATAGTATATAATATATTTTGAAATCACTGGCCTATAACAGTGCGTTTGATCTTAGAGATTTCAAATAAAGAGTGGTCAAAGATAATTAAAGGTTTAAAGCGTATCCATACCATACTGGGACAGTATTGAAAAGTCAACGAGAGAACCACTAGAAGCTCAGTGCATTGAACGTGAGATTTAAATTATCTTGAATATTTATTACATATTGTGAGGTGTTTTTTCGTGGAAGCGATTTCTTGCACTACGTCAATTGTAAATATTCTGTGGAAAAGATTAAACGCTACGCTTATTTAATTAGACTCAATAAACTACTAAAGCAATTTCTTTGAAGTGGGAGCAGTAAAAGTCTCTAAGTGTCCTATTGCAAGTCCTCCTGTTATTTTAAGGAAAAGTTTATGAATATACGTGAGGGAGATTTAATCCGACAACCCACTTTACCATTTTAACTAAGTTTTTCAGATATCAAATGTATGTAAATTATATTTTAATAGTTATTCTTTTATTCAACATTCTAAGTTGGTATATCCAAGAGCAATTTGAAAAGGGAATGCTGCTATTTGTCCTCAACTGGATTTAACTGGTTTTGGTAAATATTGTACAATTGGTCCCAATAGACTTACTTTAAAGTCATAAAGAGTGTTTTAATGTGAAGACAGTGCGTCAATGCATGGAAATATAGCCTATAGATAGATAGCCTGCACAAATATTTGGGAATAAAATATCAAATCGATGTTAACGGACAAAATTGAGCTATCGCGATCTAACCGTCGGTCTGACCCGCCGTATTAGATGTTTCACATCAAAAATGAAAATACTTGAGCAAAGTTAATCTAATTGCAGAAGTTGCTAACAATTTCCATAATTCGTTTTGATTTTGGAAGAGAAATAAAAAACGGAACGTAAAAATACTTGATGAGGTTTAACTTTATAACTATTTATATTTTCAGTTAAAATTGAACACATTTTAAATACTACTATAATAACTACTTATATAAAAATTATGTCGTTCAAATAGCACAAGTTCGTTTCAAATATGTAAATGTTAAACTCAATTTGTTTATCAGTGTCGGTCGGTCATTTAATCTTTCTATGAGTAATATTTTTTTGATAACCTCATTTTGTGTACATTTATTTTTAGAAAAATGAACGGTGATATTTAATTAATTTATACTAAGATTAACGAATCGGTGGTTCTAATTTTTGATTGCTCTATTATGACAAATGCCATTCCTTTGTATAATTACCAAAACTGATACCATTTGGAAGTCTACAACTAAATCTCATCTTCAAAATTATAGGTACATTATACTTATTACTGTGTTCAGTAACTGTAACTGAAGGGTGAATAAAATTGTGCTATAACAAGCACAATTTGCATAATAACTAAGACACAATGCTTAAAATAGTATGACAATAACTTTTATAGTAGGAATCACATCCTACAAATCGAAAATATTTTTTGCATAAGAATATTTACTGAAGTTGAATATTTTTTTATGTCATAGGTGGCAAACGAGCAGGAGGCCTTGGTGGTAGGGCTTTGTACAAGCCCGTCTGGGTAGGTACCACCCACTCATCAGATATTCTACCGCCAAATAACAGTACACTGTATTGTTGTGTTCCGGTTAGAAGGGTGAGTAAGCCAGTGTAATCACAGGCACAAAGGACATAACATCTTAGTTCACAAGGTTGGTGGCGCGTAGGTGATGTAAGGAATGGTTAATATTTCTTACAGCGCCTTTGTCTATGGGCGCTAGTTACCACTTACCATCAGGTGGCCCATATGCTCGTCAGCCAACCAATGTGGCTACCACCGCCCATGGACATCTGCAATACCTTGCAGGAGCGTTGCCGACCTTTAAGGAAGGTTTACGCTCTTTTATTGAAGATTCCCAAGTCGTATCGGTTATGTTATTGTGAATATGGACATTGGCCAATTATCTATGTAAATAGTTGTAGACGCATCCAGTGAAGGCGCTTAATAAAATGCCAAGAAACAATGTGTGGGCGGCTCCATATATTAAATTCTTTGTCCAAATCCAACAAAAGCCTGCTTGCGAAAAAATATTAAAGGTAAATCGGTAACATTGTCACTTTTTTTTCCAATGCCCTTTGGTAAGTCTAGTAAATCGGCAGTTGTTATAATGTTTAAGGTCGTTTAAAGTTCCTCTTTTTTTGAAAATAAAAGGCGAATGTTTGATGGAATATGCTCCAAACCTTCTCCTCAAAGGGAGAGGCGGCCTTTATCCCAGCAGTGGGACATTTACGGGCTGCTTATGTATAGTTAATCAAATACCGAAAAAATGCTGTCTGACCCATTGATTTGTGTTTATACTTTTTCAATTTTTTTAACATGCCGACACTAATTCTATTAGCCGACATACCGGACATTCACTGTTCACTGCGTGATTGGTTAACACAATTTATGCAGTTTACTTTATTTCAATATGTTTTTTTAAAAAAGTGCCTAAAATATAAATGTGATATTTAAGTTATCAAATTTTACTTCTATCTACAAAAAAATCAAATAATAATAAAAGAGCTAAACTTGCGTATACTAATATTAGAAACGAAGGTAATTCCCGAAACTTTTGCCGGTTTACACTACCGCTGTTGATACTCGATTTTGCCAGAGCATTTTGTTTAAAAGTAGCACAAGTTGAGAACAGTGGTGCAAATGAAATTTCAGTAATTGATTTTCGCTACTGAGTTGTCTCAGATCCGTCCTTATATGGACCAATTGCAATAAATTCCGTGCTGTCTCTACTCTTAGCGTGTCTAATGATGATCGGTTTATTGTCTAACCATCAATACAGTTTTCATCTAAAACTAAATCATTAGTCATTTTATTTGAAAAATCAAAGTCATTTGTCCAGGCTTGTTATGCCAGTCTTCTGGTACCTGGATACTAGGTAGCCTCTATACGTACGTACTGGTACGTCATTGATATTTCATTATTTTTTTTAGAATTTTTCTACCTAATTTATCATGTACATAACCGAGATTTAGCATATAATTCTGGGATTTATGTTTACTAAGCGATACAACCTGGTAATCTTCAAAGCAAGATTGAATAGACATTATTTAGGTTATCGTACTGATTTTTACATTTTTTTCTGTATCTTTTACCATCAAAAATGTTTGTAGGGCCAAAGTTGATTTCTCATATACACAGTAACGAATTATACGAAACGATGGTGCGAGGGTTGTTTAAGAACACAAAATGTGTGTTTGCTAACACAGTTATACTCTCTAATAATCTCTTATAATCTAACAATGGTAATCCGACATGACTGGAGTGAAAACAGTCGCAGGACCAATGGCATTACGTACTTTCCGAAGAACGGGAGTGTAACATTGTTAACATCTAATCCGAACTTCGATCCGTTAGTGAAAATTTATTGAAAGATACTTGAAGGTTTCCTGATATGTAATTATACCATTTTATTTTTTCGAAGGAATTTTTTCAATAGACAACCTACCTCTTTGAATTTACCATAATATTTGATTCTGTTTTTTAAATTGTGGATGTGAAATAAAATACAAAATGTATTGGTGTAAGCGTTTTGCACAACCGGTGTTACATCTAAAATAAATTAAAAATGGTTGCCCATAATATGTTGTGTAATGTCGTTTGCCAAGTAGTCGCTTGGCCGCAAAATAGGCACTATTGCGGATAGCCAAAACTAAATTTGATTCATTTAAACACATGCCAACACGACTCATCATACGGCTTTATTTATAAGGTTGATGTTTGTTTTCTGTTATTATTACTCAGGCAAAAACCATTAAAGCAATCATATTTGTAAATATGGTATATCTTTGGAAATGTACTTTTATTAAAATCGTCGGCCCAGACGTTGTTGTAACTATTCGTACCGTGCAACTAATCTAAAAAGTACCTTTTGACGTTTTATATTTTAATTTTTTTGCTTAAGCTTGACTATACATATTCACAAAAAAAACTTTTACACAAATATATAAGACAGTGATATGTGCCATTATGTATAATAATTATAATATTGGAAAAATACATGCATCTAAATTGCGTTCGTCCGTAAGTTGACTTTCAACATTTCACGAATGAAATACGAAGTGAGTTCTTAAAAAAAACCACTATATAGGACGGTTAAACAGCTACGCAATAGTGATAATTGTATTATATGATTGTTTTATATTAAGATTATATTTTTTAAATATTATACTTTACATATATGTATATACATATACTCGTATATGTATGTAAAGTATAAATATCTATGCCTGGTTAAATACAAAGGCGAGTTCCTAAAGGGTAATAAAGAAAAAATTTAGTAATGATACAGTTTTATACTATCATAATGTTATCATAGGTAAATATAAGATTTATCAACTTCATTGACCCCTAAATCCACTTGGGTAAGTAGTACCCTCTTCTAGGAAATTTTATCGCCTAG
Source organism: Vanessa atalanta (assembly GCF_905147765.1). Lineage (NCBI taxonomy): Eukaryota > Metazoa > Arthropoda > Insecta > Lepidoptera > Nymphalidae > Vanessa > Vanessa atalanta. The sequence continues at coordinate 6,331,764 of NC_061877.1, forward strand.
TTATATAGTTTTTCTTGTGTAGACTACACACTGTTTTGTTAAATGAGTCAAATAATAGTCACATTATGTTAATTATTAATAAATATTTTAGATTAATTATAAGTATAAATTAAACAATTATTTTTCTTGATTTGTATGTAGTTAAATCTTTAAGAATAGTTTATATGTATATTTATATATATATAAATATATGGTTTTTTCATAATAGTGGTGACATATACTGTTCCTGTACCTGAAGTAAAATGCTCACTTACATTTCAAACGGGAGCACAACAATACGAGAGATATAGTTTTTTGGCGGTAGAATGTGTGATGAGAGCCAGACGGATTTTACTATTCAAATAAAAGTATAGTATATATATTAGTACACGACAAAGAGCCTTCTTCTTGAAAGCCATATTGTCAGAATTGAATTAACCTTTTCTTCTCAACAAAAACTTTTAATATCCATTACCGTATAACAAAATTGCATTGAGGCTTCATTTTAAAGTAAAATCTCAGGAGCCCATAAATTTTTGCTATCTAGTTGAAAATTATCATTTTTGTTAAGTTAGAGTTAATTTATCCAGAAGATTACTGCCATAACTTTAGGTTTATTTAAGGGTCCACTAAGATATTGCTAAGCTTTTAAAATGTGGTGAGATTTTAACATTTTCGTGACACTTGACCTACCTTCTACGATAAGTTTTTTATAGCGGACTAACTCATGAATCTAACGGGCATAGACATAAGATTTTATCCTAAAATTTTTTTTGTTCATAAAGTTATTTTATAAATCAGTTAAAAAACTTTATATAATGAATAATCAATAAAAAAAATTTAAAGTCGATATGTACCCGACAATCATCTTTAGCTATAAATATTGGCATAGTAAGAAATATATAAAACATTTCTTAAGCCAAGATACTTTTATGCCAAGCCTTTTGTGCCGAAAATTAAGCTCATATTACTATTCAAAAGTCAACAACAAAACAAAGTCTTGATCAGGTACAACTGGATGCTAAAACAACAATAGCAAATAAACATACACTACCCATGTACCCGATCGGGTATCCGGTATCCCTGTGAAGCTTCAATACCGATTTCCAAATGTCTGACATCAGAAATGACGAACTTTCATACAAAATTCATCTTCTATTTACCCTCCTTCTTGTTCCTTTAGAAACTTCTATGCTTCTTTTTATCCTGTCAGTCGTTAATTAATTTAATTTTAATTTTATTAAAAATATTGATGCTTATTCATGACCTGTTACAGCTGGTATAGTAGTAATGCAGTCTCGCTTACCTAAAAGATGCCTGTTCACGGTTGCCTTGAAGATATCCAGATTGTAATGCTCAGGAAACTTAGACGCCGGAAGGACATTGTACATTTTACACTAATAATATCTTTTACCATATATAAGGGATATATTATATATGGTATAGGGTCTTAATTTGTTTCTTAAAAATATATTTTAACAAACTTGAAACGCTTTAACCAAATGAGAAAGCGTTAAGATATTACAAGACAAGACAAGACATTTTCATTTAAATAAAATTGAAATAATTCCTAATATTTTAGTTTTGCAACGACATTTTCACACAGGAATTTTACAATTTGTCTTAAGATAATCAGGATAGTAAGAGTCAAAGAGAATAGAGAAAAGAGACAATAATAATTGAAAATCTGGACATCGTGTAATGGAGAACCATTTAATTTAACCCTTCGAGGCTTACTCGACCTCTCTGGTCGAGAAGTGTGCACACCGGTTTTCATGGGTACGCCACTCCGAGGTCCCGGGTTCGATTCCCGGCCGATTCAATGAAGAAAAAGTTCATTAGTTTTTCATGTAGTCTTGGGTTTGGGGTTTTGTGGAACCGTCGTCTGATATTCCATAACACAAGTGCTTTAGCTACTTACATTGGGACCAGCCTAATGTATATTATATATAGTGATGTTGTCCAATATTTTTTTTTTATTATTTATTACCACATTTTTCTGTTGAGCAGATTTTCAATATCATTCATTCGATACATGGAAACCCATTATATTTTTTTAATTTAACTTCTGAAAAATCAGTTAAAAAAGTATATCATAAAGTATAGATTTAAAAACAAATCAATATTTATTTATTATTTAACAAATATACCGTTTTTTCATCACTATTTTATAACTTGAATCTTTATGACACTAAAAACTATGTACTTTGTATAAAGGTATTGCAAGATACAACTGCAATAATTAAAAAGCTCCTGAAATAATTTTATAGCAAATATGAGCCTAATCAATTATTGCAAATAATTGCTCTCGTATTTGCAATATTTTTTTTTAATAGGATGTCTTAAAAACGGTTGAGTAATCTCAGGGTTGTGGTTACTGACTTCCTCATTTCGGATATATGAGAAATGTACTATATTGAATCATCAATACGAAGGCTGACATATTTTACACGGTATATTTCCTAAACCGGTGGTTGATATAGCACTATTGATGTCATCCAATTTAGTTTTTGCACATAAAAATGATAAGGAAGGTCTCGATAAGAATTGAGGAAATTAATAAATATAAGATGATAATATTAACTGTTAATTAGGAAAATGATTATGATTACTCAAACTGGTCTGAAGCTTATTCCGCTAGGCATGAGGTAATTTGTTAACACTAATTAATCAGTGTCTATTATAAAGCCCTTACTAAGATTTGGGTTAAAATTATTGCTAAATTTTATCATAAGGCGTTTTCTTTTTAAGCTTGACATTTTTACCTCCGTCATATTATTTTCAGTATCACAAGATCAGATAAAGAGAACAACAAAAGAACACTTAATTTTCACTAACTTCAAGCGGATTTACGACTTGGCTTCGTTGGTGTAAATTGCTTCCTTTTATGTCATTTTCAGACCTCTTCTTTTCATAGCTGCTTTAAAAATATAATATTCTTTCAATATGTTACCCGTAAAAGGAATATGAAACTCGCATAACATAACCGTATTCTCGTATTTGAGTGTTATGGAGGGTAAATGTTCCCGATCATAAAAAAATAATTGGATGGTTGAATTAAGAAACTTTATAATGTATTGTAAATGTTAAATAATTTAATAAAAAATATTATACTGACGGTATTTTTAGCTTACGTTATGTAAAATAAATAAAACAAAATAATGTCTATATATATACATATATATATTATACACAAGCATTACAATTTTATTACTAAAAAGTTATCCTTAACTATTTTATATTACCTTGAAACGTCGTTTCATCAATGTCTTCCAATCAAATAAATTCGCAGAACAAATTCAATAAAGCGAACCGGTGTAAATCTCAATGGGGGCTCCAGTTTCATCAAGATATCGAATTCAGTAAATAGTCCTAAATAAAGTGAGGATTGTATCCGAATTGTAACATTAGGTATCGAATGCATTCCCCTGTGCTGAGGATTACTCGGGTTGGCACGTTAGGCTTGGAAGTTTTAGTCGAATCCAATTTAGTTTGTTGCCCGCTCTAGTGCTTGTTTTGTGGACCAGTGACTAGTTGGCAAACGATTCTACACAACACAACTGTGCAGCTTAACTACATTAAATATTAATTTCTAATAGGTTTAAACTATTCAAGGAACTGAGAATAAGTGTAGTTCTTTTGTAAGGACTAAACAATAATTGTATTTTCAATTTGAAATTTGCTTAAAACTATACTTGACGATATTGTTGATGTCCATCTTATTGACCGATTTTCATTTCCCTCTCATACAATCCGACTTGAAAGCGTTCATATGTGTCCTACAACGGACCAACTCTGCCAACTTCACACAATTCATAACCTGGGCATTAACTCTTTACTATAGGCAGTATGAAAATATTGAAAGTCACATTTCAATTCGGATATTCCTAGAAATTGTGACGTATACATTACATACATTACCTACACAAGCATGAACATACTATCTCTTTCTTTACAGGGTTACCAGATATTTTGTGAGAAATACCATTAAGGTGTATTTTTGTGATAGAGTTTATTCAATTAACGTCCTAATAGACGATATGCATCTCGGAAATGAAATATATTCATAACAATACAAATATATTACCTGCACGGGATAGCGAGGCGGGATGCCAGATGGGGATGATCTTTTTCTTCCTGTTACGGTCTTATTATTTTAATCACTCAAACTGCACAACACTTTATTTTTCACTAATACACTTTACTTTTCGACGTTTTGGATCTTAAATATAATTAACTTACCTACTACTTTTATAATTTATAATTTGTCAGCACACATTTCTTGTTTGTATCTAGCCAAACGAATGGCTGGATGTCCGAATTTAATTATAAGCTTAATTTCTAGTCTAAATAAAAACTATATTATTAATCAAATAAATATTTAAATCTAAACGGACAGAATCAATTGAAATACTAAAATATTTGTAGGATATAGTTTGTGATTTATTAAAGTATTGTATATTTCCGCTTTATTAAACAATGTATCAAAATCTAAATATCTAAAGTCGGTAGCATACGAGATTATCAAGTCGTGGAAGGAAGCTGCGTAGCGTGTATGTGAGGAAAGTGTTGCCTGCACTAGGAGGGGGTGATCCTCCTAACTGGGAAAATCTCTACAGCTGTCGAGGTGGCACGTTAAAAAAACGAAGTGGTTACCGCTGGTTTTTTTAGCGGGTATTCCGGCGCAGTTATTCCGGGAAGCCCACATACCCTACACTTCATGGGTGAAACTATTCAATGTGTTACAGTATTGTACACCTTAAAGAGGTCTTAAAAAAATCCGCAATGGTATATGTCTATCTCTTAGGGATAGCCCACAACAACCATTTTTATCATTTACTTTTTATGAGAAACAATGTCTTATTTTCGAAGCGATTTTAAGCAATGCAGCATTACTTCTTATCCAATTAAGAATTAATCCTTAAATACATCGTGCATTTAATATAGATCAATATGGTCCTTTACAGCATGTTATTTAAATAATTTCGAATATATTACAGATTTAAAACACAGGGACATAGCGGTTTGTATTGTCCAACGACTGAAAAACTGTGCACGTTGTAAGACGTTTTGTAGTATATTTAATGGCAGCATTGCACCCGTGCGAAGCCAGGACGAGAAGAGCAGAGAGCATTAATTTTACGGCAGGCCGACCACAACTGGCCCAATAACAATCATAATGTGGCATCAAAAAAAAGTTCTCAAATTTATCACTAAAATACATTAAATTTAATTTTATAATACAAGAAACCAGAATATACATTTACTTTGAATCCTTTGAATACTTTGACTTCAAATGGCTTCGTGTAACAATTTAAATTGGTCTTTAAATAATATCTTCAATATATTGTGGCGGTCACCAGATAGGGTTAATTTAAATGAGCAATACACATTAGTTTATTTATTTTATATGAACTCGAAGTTCAAACAGATTAGTCCGTACCAACATATAACCGGCGTCTAATGGACAGTGTGTCGTAAAATACTTATTGTGGATTTTATGGCGGCCACCGATGGTTCCATTTTATATTTCATTTCATGCTCCCTGGATAAAGTTAATTGAATTTTATTGTACAAAGAAATGGCTTATTATTGACTCCTACACCCACAAACAGTAAATTAACTATTTCTTATTTATTATTACGAAGCACTTTTGTTTAGTCTTCAAAGATTAAAAGTCTCGCTTTTCATTTTCATATATTTTTTACGTTCTACATGGTTTAGTGTCAGAAATATTTATTATTTAATTATTTAATGAAGACAACACAATACATCTAGTTTTTTAAAAAAAATTAAGTTCTTTACTTAACATTAGAATGAACTGCCAGATATCGGCAAATAATGAAATGCACTTTGCCCCTTCCAGCCGAAAAACTTATTTTTTGATTTTCACTAGGGATTTTAATATTATTTTTTGTCATAGTCATTTAATTATTCTCAAACGTTGTTAATTTATTTCATCGTGTTATTTAATTAATAAATAATATATAGCGAAAGTAACTTCATTCCAACCGGGTCCTACGACATTTAACCTTTTTTATTTACTTATTTATAGGTACACAAACAGAATAAAATCAGACCATACATTAAAATTACGGACTTACACAATTTTGACCTAGATTACATTCCTAAGCTTGTGTACACGTACAATTATATATCAATGCATGCTGGTGCTATTTTATTTCGACTGTAACTTGAAATTCACCGCAGAACTGTAGTAATTCTAATTAGATTTGTCTTAATCTAACTTAGCATTTAACAAGTGAGACATGAAATAGCGCAGGTGTTCGAATCATGATGGCAATAGAAACATCCACAATTGTAAATGATAACGTGACAGCATGTTGTAAGTTCTGTTTACAATGCTTAAAACCTCTAGAATAATCTTAATTTTTGAGCAACCTATCGTGTTCAGGGTTATTCATATCCTTAGATTACTGTAGGCAATATTGTACTTTCTGTTACCTTTTTCATTTGAAGAGCGGGTATGTCATATTTAAAAAAATCTCTGCACTTTTATATTATATTACATAAATATAATAGTATATACATAAGGAAAAACGTATAATTTTTCTCGTATACCTTCTGCACCTAGAAAAATTTGGAAAGAAACGTCACAATTCATCAATTGTATTCGGTTTTGGAAAATAAGCAAAAGCCCCTTAACTCTTCTTTGGCTCATTCCTTTATCAGAAACGTTAAACCCTAAGGAATCTATTCTTTTACAAATTAGCTTTTTGTTATATTTATAGTTACACGGAAATTACTAAACTATTCAAACATTCTCGTGTTCAGCTTACGAAGATGATGCTATAATTATTACGCTATTGATGTGAATGAGAAGGTCAGATATCTATAAACTTAAACATTTAAAAATGGTTGAAAATTGTGTGTCGCTTTCTTATTATAAATTCTATAAATAAAGAATATTCGCTTAGAGCGATCGAAGCACCAATAAGTCAAAAGTTATATGACCTTTTAAGGTTGGTAATAAATAAGTTGCTGCAGTAACTTAGTTCTTACGTTGAAAGTGCATTAGACAAGGATAATTAAGCATACATTTAATTTTCTTACCAACTAGGTAGTGCATTTTATTCACCTCACGTACAATTAAATTACGGTACAGGGTCTCTTATAACTTCTGTTGAATACAAATTTCCATTATAAAAGGTAAACGTTTTTTTTATTTTCATATTGATTCACAGCAAAAGTTTTAATTAATATATACTCAACCTATTTCAAACATTTTATTTTCCATTTCCGCAAAAACAAAAGAAAATCGTGAAATTATTTTTCACGCTCCATTCGTCTTTGTAATACGTATTACATTTATGTTGGATTTATAAAGCGATGCGTGGTATTGATGGTAAAAGCCTGCCTGCGTGATTTGAGAACATCTAACGATTTTGATAAATTACCCTTTGGCAAATAAATCTTCCAAATACGCATACTGATGGGAATATTACGACATTAAACGTTTATTGACAATTCTGTAACATACATACATTTTGTGGAATAATATTAATGTCAGCAGATTAATGACTATATCAAAATGAAAACAGATTCTAGCTCTCTGAAATTTATCAGTATACTTGTGGGATCATATAAAAATAACATAATGTTATTTTAATTTTATAGAGAGATTTCTACGATAAGTTTTTTTTATACATATACATAAGCAAAGTTAGTAGGTAGTCTGCTCGACATGGAATATTCATTCAAATAACGCTTTTCGAATCGTGGGTTTTTAATGATGCCTTAATTCACTGTAAGTACAAGAGACTTAAAATTTAGATTGCACAAAAGACATTATAATAACTACAATTTTTTAAGCTTTTGTAAGTAATACTGTGCACAATTCCTTGTTGTTTTTGCGTTTCAGTTCTAAGAATGGGGAACCCCAAATTTTGTTTTCTATTTGTGTGTGAAAATCTTATTGCGGTTTACAGAATACATCTACTTACCAAATTTCAACAGCATAGTTCTTATAGTTTCGGAAAAAAGTGGCTGTGGCATACGGACGGACAGGACGAATCTATAAGGGTTCCGTTTTTGCCATTAGGCTACGGAATACTAAAAATTACAAGCTCACCCTGAAGTGAATAGAAAAGCTGTACCAGCAGATACACCCTGAGGAGAATCGGATGACACAGTCTCGTTAGGTCTCGATTTCGTGAAACACTAACGACCTACAAGCTCGAATATATTCCATTTTCGCAATCGTCACAACACATCAAATGATAACGTGATCGCGCAATTTCTAAAAAAAGATCAGATTTCCTTTATCCACATTTTGTTCAAGTTATTCGGTAGTATACAAAACCAGTACAAGTATGCAAACAATGTAGTGTATATAGATGATGGAAACGATATAATTCTGTATATTTTCCAAATGTAAGTGCATCCAAATAGTTTAGCATTCGACACGCATATCTTCGTCGTTGGTATAAGTTGTTCAATGGGACTAGTACCAGCCCACTTTCACTTAAGCGAGCTAATTCTACGCGCAATGTCGATGACTTTAGTTCTCTGGCGATTCTATCTGCCAGAGAAACCGAAAGCATCGCGCGTTCTATTGCTGAATTTGTGTCCTCCAGTCGAGCCCTACGGTAAGGCCCCGTCCACGTTTTACCACTTAACTCATTAAAAGTAGAACGCACTGATTAAAGACCCTTAAGCGAATGTGGGACAGACTATTCAAAAATATGACGCTAGTTTCTGAATGCCGCCCAGCCCAAACGTATTCTTCTTTTAGCCTTCTTCTTTTAAAAGTTATGATGGTCCAGTTATAAAGTTCGGCTCAGGTTACAGGTACCCCTGTACAAATTCGAGTGGAGAGCCTCTTACGACCACTGGTCTCGGGGATATATGTTGATTGACTATCGTTTTGGTCTCTTCAATGTTCACCCCGAGACCTACTTGTATTGCATAATCACTCAGGCTGTTTAGCATCTCTTCCGAATCCTGCAGTGTCTCCGCCAAGACGACAATGTCGTCGGTAAATCGCAGGTGTGTAATTCGTTGGCCATTTATATTAATACCGCATCCGTTTTTCCGTCATCTCATGGAGCCGTTTTGTTTTCAATTTGTCCAAGAGCAATTTGTCCAAATTTCATCCTAGTCTCAAAAGGTTGCGTGTCAGTTTGGCTCGTGGGTCATTCACTCTGCGGGAATCAGTTGGAGGTACTCGTGATGAGTATAAATCGCCATAGTACTTTTTGACTTCAGTTAGAATCTCTGCTTTTGAGGTGACGGTTGTGTCTTGTGTGTGTGTGTGGTTCTGAGTTTTTTCAGGTGATAACCAAAGCGGACTTTGTAACAATTACTGCTATAGTATCTTTAATATTCCGGGTGTTCGTTCACCTTGTGTCGCGCCTTAATAGGTTTTTTAACCTTTCTGCTAAGTGCCTTACACTCACATGGCGTCATATTCTGCTGTTCTCGTCTCCTCCTCATTTCACTCACAGTTTCGGCAGAGATCTTCATTTTACGTCCACTTTGTCGAAAGTAATTTTGGCTCACATCGTGGATGATACGCATCAGGTTGTTGGTGGCATCGTCAATATTCTGTTTGGTTTCCAAAATGGCTAATCGATTATATAGTTCCAGCTGGAAGCTTTGGAATCCGACTTCGACCTGGGGTCCGAGCAAGTTGGTCTGAGAGTCGACTTCATTTACCGCGAATGTTCGATTGTAGTATTGATATTCAGGGCGTGTCCTTCTAGTCGATGATCACTTCCAGTTTCAGTTTACCCTATTGTTCACGGAGACATCCCTGATAATTTTTTATGTAATGGGTTGGTTGGTCATAACCACCCATAGATATTAACGATGTAATTATTAATAACCATTCCTTACATTACAATAATGCGCCACCAACCTTGGGAGCTAAGATATTGTCATTTGTGACTGTAGTTACACTGGCTCACTCACCCTTCAAACCGGAACACAACAATACTAAGTATTGCTGTTTGGCGATAGAATATCTGATGAGTGGGTGGTACCTACCTAGACGGGCTTGCACAAAGCCCTGCCAACAAGTATCGTTTTCGGGGCTTCATCAGGTCCCCTTTTGGGACAATTTCAGGAAAATTGAGTTTATCAGAAACAATCCTTGAGCGTTGAGGAAGTTTACCGGCATTTGTCCTCGATGATTCCTGCGCCCGTAGTCGATTTTTCCAACCCTCGATTAAACATCTTCTTGTACTCTTATTTTAGCATTAAAGTCACCTATGACAACTGTGTAGAAGGTACTGCTACGAGACATTGCTTTCACTATGTCTTCGCGACATGGCTTCGACCTCTTCGTCAGTGTAGGGTATAACTTTCAAGGTATACATACTCTCGGCTATCTTTTAAATAAGGTATACTACCTTCTACAACATTGATTTTGAAAGACTTGTGAATCGAAAAGCCGACGCCATTTTGGAATAGTTTAGTTTAGTGTCCTTCTCAGAAGTAGAGTCTTGTCATGTCCTCGCCCTGTCGTTGGATTTCCGATAAACCTTCTATATCCCAGTTAATGCAATTTAACTCTACTTCTAATTCTATCAGATGTTTATCTTACCTCAGACGTACTATACGTATGGCTAGGAATAATGCGAATACCGCTATCAGGATTTGAATTTTCCGATTCCAGCATTTGTGTGGTTATATCGCCACGTTTTTGGTCGCCAGAGCCTTGTTCATTAATCGGCAGGATGCACATGCAGGTGAGTTTGGCGGTAGGAGGCCAAAGGTCGTTGTTGACCCCTAAGATATAAGATGGTGGTAGATCTAAAGTATTTAATGTATTATCAATATGTAAACCACGTATAGATTCATTTACTTATGAAGCCGCGTCCCTTCCCATTAAATTTGCGATGTTCGTTAGTATTAAATGACGCTTGTGCTTACAAGTTTTCTTAGCTTGCGTGAGACAGTTAACAGACAGCAAAAAATATATAAATTAGATTAGGGTACATGATACCTTTGTTTCTGTAAGTTAACGTGAAGGTGCGCGTCTTCGTGAGTAAATAGATCTAAGCTATTTATATTATTGGGGTTATCATTTGGGTTTATTAGCTGCAGTCTGCCGTTGTTATAGTCTGGTTGAACAATGATGAATAATCAGCCTTACGGTCATTTACTTAAAAAGCTGGGATTGATCTTAAAGGGACCCTTCCACCCAGCTGGTTTTATGTAGCCCACTCAAGGGTGAACTAACCTGGCCGTGTTATTTATATAAAAAGGTTGTTTAATAATTTATAAAAAATAACTGTTCTTAGTTATTGTTATTAATTACCTTAATAATTTTACCCGCAATACCCGGATTTAGTAATAAAGTGTTTAAAAAAATGTGAAAATATCCACTTTCACATTTTTGTAATATTATTTTATCATTAGTAAGAGTATCAGTGGAAAAACTCGTAAATTAAAGTATTTTAGGAGAAGTGATTTCTGAAGAAATGAATAGAATAACCAACTTGTAAATTTAACTGTTTTAATACGATTTTTACTCAAAAGTTTATAAGCTATTATAATGACTCTAGAGTAGAAAAATTCCAATTTAATGATTGAAATTCGCAGTCGTTGTCGTAGTCGGAGTCAATGAATCAAGCTAAGCAAAGCAAATCTATTGAGATACGTCTTACCAAATTTGTGTAGTCTTATTTTTTTGTCTAGACTAGCACCGACTCTGTAAATATTACCTACCTATTATACACATTAGTTAGGATTTTAGGTAAAATCTATCTTTTAAATTTGGAATATAAAATTAAGTAACTAAAGTTTTCTAATTAATAAATAAATACCATAAAAAAGGATGTTACTAGAGAATTCAAAACAAAATAATTGTTTAATTATGAAAACCTTCAAATGGACCGTTGAGTAGAATATAATGACACTTCTTCTCTTACACCGTACGTGGAGGTAAATAGTCAATTTTCCTGTGAGGTGAAATTGCTGTGATGCCGAGATAAGTTCGGGAAGGTACTTACTTTGAATGAGAGTAATTCCCAAACTCGTGCGTCGGCAAATTGTTTAGAATTATAACGTCCCGCGAAGTTTGTTCTAGAAACGATGGAAATTGGAAAATATACTCGCTTTAATGGAGGTAGCCCTCTAATTAAGAGGCTTTACCGAATTAATGTTCCCTTTAGTCGCTTCATTTTACCAACACTATGATCTTCTTTCACGATATGCAAAAGTTATTTCAGGCGACCCTTTGTGTAACGGATAGAATAAATAGTTATGTGCGACTTATACACGGAGTTATATGCGGTTAATCTTTTGTAAATAATAGAATTCGAAATGATAATTTGGTGTTCCATGAAATTACAGCCAATAATAATTTATATCAGAATCAAATAAACATCAATATGAAATGTTGGTAGTTACTATGAAGAGAAGTTTATTACCTGACTAGCGATCCGCCCCGGCTTCGCATGGGTGCAATGCTGATACTAAATATACTACAGAATGTCTTACAACGTTCACAGTTTTTCAGTCATTAGACAATACAAACCCCTATGTCCTAGCTTTAAATCTGTAATATATTCGAAAATATTCATTTAAAGTACATGCTATGAATGTTGATTTATATTAAATGCACAATGTATTTAAGGTTCTTAATTGGATAAGGATTAATGCTTTATTGCTTAAAATCGCTTCGAAGATAAGCTATTATTTCTCATAAAAAGTAAAGTATAAAAAATGTTTTTTGTGGGCTATCCCTTAGAGTTAGACATATACCATCGCAGAGTTTTTTGAAGACCTTATAAAAGATGTACAATACTGTATTCCCTACATTAGTTTAATCTATCTCGTAGGGTTCAGCCGGTGTTTGCAATGTAAGCGCATAAGTGTGTTTATTTACGACAGCACGTCAGAAACCTCTAAAATGATCAGTGTTTATCTATTATATTCTGCATGTATTGTACATATAAACCTTCCTCTTGAATCAATCTATCTATTAAAAAATCCGCATCAAAATCTGTTGTGTAATTTTGAAGATCTAAGCATACACAGTGATAGACGGCAGTTGGCGTCTTTGTTTTATACTGTGTAATGATGATTACTACCATAGCCAATTATTGTAAATTGAACGTAGAACCCAATTAATGCTGAAAACTAAGCCAACAAAAGTCACTAAAAGGAACTCTGTCGATGAATAAAAAATATAATTATGTGTATATATATTGTTGCTTGGCAGTAGATTATGTGGTAAATGGGTGGTACCTATCCAGATACGCTTGCATAAAGCCCTACAAAAAATATATAAAGTTCTGCGTATATACGTTTTTTTGCATACGTTTATTAAACTATTATAGTCTTCATATATGAACATCGTCGGAATGAAGCAACCTCCTCATTAATATTTTTTTTTGTATTAAAAATTAAAACAATTATAAAAAAAATATCGCTGAGTTGCTTGTTCCGTTTCTTCTCAGGTAGTCTAGATAATGTATATGCTTATTTCAGACCATTTTAGTTTTTTACTTTGACAACCTACCTATAATTTACTAAGTGAAATATATAACTAAATATAAGGACGTTTGATTTTAAATTTTCCATTTAATAATTGCACCATGAGCTGTAATCAGTTTTTGTAGAGAAATTATATTAAAAAAAACTCGAAACTCACTGCAAAACACGAGCGAGAAATATGATATGCGACATTGTAAAATTATTATTAATTAATATTATTCAATAATTATAAAATTTATCCAAATATATGTATCAAAATGGCGTATCACAAAGTCAGTCAACATTTCATGACCGAGATGCAAAGTGAATCCTTGCAGAATCGCACTGCTGATAGCTACCATGATATTTACCATGTTTCAGATGTTTTTGAGTTTGTCATTCTAAAATACCGTGGGTACAGATAAAAAAATACCACGTATTTATTTTATGTGTATATAAACCTGAAGATACATTTTTTTTTTCAAAGAAAAAGATATATTTACATATGATGATGTTTTGCCATGACGCCAATAACATCGTTAATATAAGTTAAGACCTAATAGGTAAAATAGTTATTGAAGATCATTGAACTATTTAAGCTACCTGAAAACCTTTTCGTTAGTAATCGTTGGCGAAATAATTAAAAAAATGACAGTATATACCATTAATTGCATTTCCTCTTTGCTTAAAAATATTAAAAAAATATAAGAAAACAATAAGACGTAATAAAAATAAATCCGCAAAACAGACCTTCTGTTTTCGTAATTATTCCCTTTTTGTTCTTAAGGCGTTAAACACAAGTTTTTTTTATAAATATCAGTGTATTGATAAATCTATCTTTTAAAGAACCTTCGGGTTATTTTTGCGATTTTTTATCTCTTATATTCAAAAATTCGTTGCATTGTTTTAAAAATCTAAGCATACACAGGGACAGACAGACAGAGGAAGTGACTTTGTTTCTTACTATGAAGTGATTGTAAGCCATTAGATAGAATAGAATCATTGGAATATTACAGAAAATGCCTAGAATTTAATAATACATAGTACATGGAACAGACTTATGTTTAATTAGCCATTTTCAAGTAACCCTACCGAACAGAAGACTGTAACAGGGGAGGAGGTGCAATCTTTTACAAGCAAATACTTATACGTAATGTACAAATGAACAATAGTTAAGTAGATATAGTATAGCAGATTTTATTAAGTCATTTTATAAAACACTGCCAGGGTTGATTTATACAAACCTTGGAAGTCATATCAGTGCATGACAGTTTGATCGCATCAAATTACTGGCAAAGAGTGATGCTACTCAGAATGCAATTACGCGACCCGTGCGTAAAACAGTAATTAAACATACCTAAAAAGTTTTCTCAATTAAGGTTCAGTTCGTTATTGAAAGTCTTATGTTCAAAGATTTGAAATGTATAGAATCTGCACAAATGTTACGGTACTGTATTTTACAGATGTTGAGTAGGATATTTTGAAGTAGTTTATTATGTAGATTCATGGCTCATTCAGTAGGCATTTTTTTATTTTCTATAATGTAATATTTTTATAATTTAACTCTATTATAGTTGTTAATAGGTGACAGTTACCTAGAAAATAAAATAAACGCTTATTGGTGATATTAAATAGGTAAGTTTTACGCGTTAAATATAGTTGTTATAAGATTTAAATATCTTGACAAGGACGGCTCCTCTAAAATTTCTGTCTTTCGATCTATGACTTTTCAAATCCAATTTATCCCAGCTATTCATTTATGTTATCTACCTAACGTTTCGTTTGACGTTTTTAACTTTGCTCATTTAACCATTCCCTGAGTGACATGACACATATTCTGTTATTATTTCGATTTTTCGTTTCACTTTCCAAGCTAACATTAATAATTCAGAATTAAATTTTCAATTCACTAAAACTTGAATAAAATGAAATAAAAATGTTTATTTTAGTTCAAGTTTACTCATTCAACAATAAGATCAGAAAAGTTCAGCCTCGATAAAGAAATACTACGTAAACTTCACAGTGAAATATTTCAAAAGTTGCTTCTAGCGGATTTGGTCCTTTTCTTTTCACTTCATTCAATTTTCGCACAAATCGAAGCTGTTCTTAACATCTCTTAAGATTGGTTGTAATAAGAACCTAAATATCAATCATTATAAAACAAATTTAATTTTGTAGTTCTAATATAAAGAAAAAAACCACTAAAAATTCTTTGTTTGAAGTACATTGTTGCTTGCTGGAGTTTATTGTTCATTGCTGCTAATGTAGTAAAATAAAACATGTTTAGTAACGTTCAGTATTGGGAACCTTCAATAATATCTATTTAATCGTAGCCGAAGACTACGAAATTCAATTAAGAGCAAGCATCACTGATTTACATGTGCTTAATTTGTGCTTATAACTTATGCCGTTCTTCGCAGTGAAGGAAAACATTGTGAAGATTCCTGCATACGTCGGATATAATTCTGCAACGCGTATATCCAACCCGTATTAGAAAAGCAGTGTGGTGGATTAAGCTCCAACCATTCTCCTCAAGAGGAATGAAAGTTTTGGATCAATAGTGGGATATTTTTAGGACATTTTGCAATTACCTTTTATTTATTATTATAGAAAAATTGTGAGGAGTGTCAATTCTCGGCAGACATTCTGAGTGGCGATAGGTAAATTCGAATGAGTTGATGCAGGAAAAAAGTCAATATGCTATACACTATAAACTATTAAAGGATTAACTATTCTCTACAAATCCACGAATCGCAATTGGAGTTAAATAAAAATGTTTTTATTTTAATAAACGATCTTGATTGAAAACAATATTTGTAGTTCCATTTTCGTGCTACTGAAAAGTATCGTAACGTTATATTTGTAGAAAACATTGCATGCCACATTTAAGTGAACCGCAGTGTACGCTGGGTAGTCACGTTGGTTTTATGGGATTACGAAAATATATGAGAGGTTTTATTTCGCGCCTCCCTTATATCTCTCATACTGAATAGAAAAAAAAGCGAAGGAGAAAAGGGTATTGCTAATATAGAATCGTCTATTGTGATCCAACACGTACATGTCAAGCCTATTAAAGGTTTGGAATTGGATTTTATTTTTTGTTGTACACATCACTAAATATAAATAGCATTCCATATTTTTCTGACTTTCATTTAAGAAGGATATTTATTATTATTTATTTATTGTAATGCGGTCAATTTATAAATAATAATTATTTATATTTCATGAAATACGAACACCTTCTAAGTAAATATTTAAATAATTTGATATATAGTCAAGTATATCTTTAAATGAACAATGTCATGTTTTTTGAGAAAATAAAGTATCGATCGAAATCAAAGATATCGAAGTCTTAAGAGCTCAAAGGAAAAGTTGCGTAGCAATGTGAAAGTAGCAAATTCGGGTCTGGACTATTGTTGTCCATACACTTAACGAGTCTTATGCTAAAACTAGAGTTTAGAGGTGTCAGGCCATTACACCGTCTCATGTCAGGACCGTGCAAGGAACGGGTGAGACAAAAATTTGCATGTAATATTCAAGGTACGTGAAGTGTGAATCGGTGACTTAATAGTGTATTGGGCATCTTTTCATACTTCTTAATGCAAACAATATTTTTTTACAACTGATAGAACGGGAACCATACGGATATGATACACGGGTGATATGTTCACTTAAATCATTATGTACTGATATGTTCTAGTGGGCGTAGTGTAGGTTTCCGTATTTGGTACGTCTATGAATCGTCATACTATGAGACGGTAGTGGGCAGACTTATTAAAAGGGTAGAAAATATAATTATTATAATAACATTAAAATTTTTTGAATGAATATAACAAAGACATAAAAAATATTTAATTTTATAAATGAAATTACGACAATTTTTTAGGAAAAGGTATTTCAATTAGTAAAATTATTGGCATCATTTAGATAAACTTATGATATTTTTTACGAGGAAAGTCTTCCAACAAACGATAAAAGTAGATAAAAATTACATTTTGAATTCAAATCCTCATCATCAGAATTGAGGTGATGAAATTGAACCCGCAATATATTTTCTTATATTACTAACAAGTACCACATTTCCCAATAGAACGAATTCATATTGCATTTTATACATATATTAGTAAACGTTTTTCAAACGCGATCTTTATTTTTAATGCGGTTATTCCTGGTTAGTTTTGTGGAAGTAATAACTTTTACTGGCTTAGATAATATTATAATGTATGCGTATGCGCTATATTTCAAAGAGTTTAATTACTTAAATTACTTTCATTGAAAAATAGCGCATTGCATATTTCTTTATAAATAACGTTCCTCTTTATACTTACAGACATTTTTTTAAGTAAAAAAATATATTTTAAAATAAATATAATATGAGATAGATGTTGAAATAATTTAAATGTAAAAAAATATTCATATACATTTTCTTTATGTGTAATCAAAATCAAAATGTACTTTATTTAAGTAGGCTTTTAAAAGAACTCATGATCTCTATTTTATAGTAATAAATTGAATGTAAGTCATCTATATTATTGAACGAAGAGATCAGAATGTGGATTCTTCTGATAATAATCGGCAGCAATCGAGTAATGGCCTACTCTTTTTCTTAAATCAAATGTCATAATAACTCAATTAAATACGTTCAGAATATGTCAATCTCTTATAGCTAAATTAATAATATATTTGTATAATACTTAATATTAGTAGGTAATACATAGAGTATTATTGTTATGTTATTAACTATATTCTAGAATTTTATGATAATTATTACAGTCGATATACATTATATTGTTTTAAAGATACTGTGATGCAAATGTAAGTACTCCTCCCTAGTTAAAAACATCCCCATGGGAGTCTTCAGCTCCAAGCTTATAAATAGTCTGAACAGCTCTCTGTAGAATTACGATAGTTTTAAAATATAATATAGCGTTTTCTCAAAGTAATATGTCGTAAGAAATAATAATATGACTTACTGATGGAAGTATTCATAATCTTGTTTACAAAATATATAACATTAAAAGGTACGTGCTATATATATGCTTAAAGAAGTTTAAAATTGAATTTTCATTTTTACATTCCAAAAAGTTTGTCATACCAATCGAGGATTGATAAATACAACTATTAATTATTTATTTAATTAACCATATGAATAGTTTAATATTATCTATTTTATAATTTATTATTAATCTATTTTAGTAAACAATAGAATATACAAAAATATGCCATAAAAACTGATATACATACTTTTAATACGAGAAATAGGAATAAACTTGTAACCCCTACTTTCCGTTTTTGCGTAATGGTATTTTAAGATACCGGAAAATATAATCAATTTACTATTCAACAAATTTAAAAAGTTCAATATGACTAACCAATAAATCTTATTATTAATCAAAAGAATACTTTAAAAAAGCCTGGATTTAGGCTTGAGTTCCATCATAGGACTGATTGAACACTAATAGTGATTAAAAGTATTCTAATTCTGTTTATTTACAAAGAGCTATGCGAGTTTCTTACCGTTAATTCTCGGGAGAGACTGCTTTCCGAAACGGTGCTAGTGAAGTTTACTTGAATAAAATACATTTGATTTGTTTTATAATATGTAAAGAGACTAAAAATGTTCTGAAACAATACAGATTGAAAATCAATCAATACTTAATCCAATTATTATATTAACTTACAAGCATTGTTTATGTTTTCTTATTTGACTCGTCTGTATTATAAGGAAAAATTTGAAAGAAAAAAACAGACAGATGTGTTAAAATAAATCAACACTTATAAATGTTTTAATAATTTTTATTATAATGTATTTTTTTAATAGATTGCATCCTGGTATTGGGCGATCTGATGATAACTGTGCATAGACATTGGTGCTTTAAGAAATATTAGTCATCGTATATCGCAACGTATATGTAAATATATATTTATGTAGTATATATAGTATAGTATTGGCGATAATAGTTCGACACTATAATTACTTTCAAAGTGTTCCACTTTACAAAATTCACATATGAAAAGTGTATATAGAATATTACAAAATAATGTAGATTAGCTGCCGGCCTGATTTCATCCGGGTGAATAAATAATTTTATTTACTTCCTGCTCGCGGCGCTCCACCTTCCGGGTCCAATCAAAACGCTCGAGGGACCCACGTAAATACTAACAAAAAAATCATTGAAATTCGTCCAATCGTTTATAATCAGTTTAGTTACCTACACACATAAAGAATATTTATACCCAAAATTTTATTTTCTACCTTTTAAACGGTAAAATCTGAGGTACGATTGGTGTTCTGCAGATATGGAATACTACCATGGCACAGACAATTCATAAATATTTGTCGTTCACCTCTAACGCTCGGCTGTTTATTATATTCCAATAATATTATCGATATAACAGTCTTCCACGCAGACGGACTGGTATTTATAGTACGTAATAGGATGGTAAAAACGTATTTATAACAATAGCAGTAAAGAACTATTCTATTTTTACTGGCCTAAAAGTTTACATAAACCTCTTTATGGTACATTTAGGTGACGATAAAGATATACAAAAATAAATAAATAGATTTTACAAAACGAGTAGTCATAATTAACTATATATTTGATATAATTTATTACATTTTGCGTGTTGTGGCTGAATATGGGAGAAGATAATATTACTTAAAACATAATTTTTCATACATATTTAATGAAAATTTTGAATCCCAAGTCTTAGTAGTAAATAGTTATTAGTTATTATTATTATAAAATATTAGTAACTTGGCTAGTTACCGTTGATTTTATATTAATCACTTCAATAATTTCTTTTTATGTTTTAACCAGCAGCTTAATTTTTGATATTTCTTATTACGTATAAATCCTTTCAACGTCTAGCACTGCGATGTCTTGATTACTTAGTGAATAATTATAATTTCAGATGAAAATTAAGAGGTTGCTTAGGCTTGAGAGAATTTTGTTGAAGCTAATTACTTCTCGTTAGCTGGTAGCCTGTTCGAAATAAGTTACACCCACTTGGTTTTCAGTGTATCTTTTATATTATGGAATTACACTAAGTGCTTGGTTATCCTTCACAGCTATCAGATGTTAAAGTATACATACTCATATATTTAATTTTATTTTTATATCGTTATTTTTTTTATTAGAAAAAAAATGAATAAAAACAGATAAGTAATAATGTATTTATAATTTCATCTGAAAAGTTGAGTTTTCACAAAATTATTAATTATTATATTATTTATGTATTACCTCATAATATGTATGATAGTATTTATTAATATAAAATTGAATTTTAGTGCTTAAAATTTTGAAGAAATGAATAAATGAACATCAAAATATACAAAATAAATCCTTGTTGTTTCGGAAAGAGCTATTCAATCTCAATCCGTGAGTTTCTCAAGAACAACGTACAGCACACGACAAATCACATCCATCAGCAAAAACATCCCTTAGGAAGATTTGCGATCAGCTAGCCATGATTCGGAGATGGGGAGGATGATTTGGAGCCCTCTTCAGCAGGCAAGGTGTCAGTGAAAGCGATCCGATCCCTGAGTCACTGGGTTGAGAGAAAGTCGTTGATTCGAGAGGATCGTAGCGAGAGGTTTTAGCAAGAGGTGGTTCTATTCCTTCTGCGAAAATGTTATACTGCAGAAGGAAGCCTTGGAGTAGGACCACGAGAACTGCCCTTCTCCTGACCCGCTCCACCGACGAAGATCAGGTAGAAAGCGTCAGCGCTATGCGCTGCTTTTCCCCCCCGCCTCCGTAAACGTTACTAGGTTAGAGGGTTTATACCTTTACTTGGTTTTTCGAAGAATGCATAGTTGGGCCAAGAGTCGGGGTGTCACGACGTCGGTGGAAGTGATTGCGAGTGTATGTGCAAAAACAGAGACTTTTTCATTCAGCTTGCTTGCGTTAACCCAGAATGGCATAATGGTAGAAAGATAATGATGACGATGATGATCCAAGTAAAATTCATTTAAAATATTCATGGTTAATACAAGTAGATGAAATAAAGTAACTTGAAATTTCCCAGTAAAAGCCTATTTAAATGAAATTTATTTTTCATTTTGATTAGTTGCAAATATTAAAAACATGTTTTAATGTATTTAACAAAAATGATGACATACAGAAATAAAAACATATTAGATCATTTAACCAAATATTTCTTCTGGTAAGATTTTGTATGGTTGCATATAATATGTAATTAAATTTCTAAAAGTATTAATTATTATCAACGCAACCACTTTAGTCTAATGGAACATTTTCAAGTTTTCACCTATAGAATATTATTAATTTATGTTTAAATGAGTGAAAACTCATCACACCATGATAATTGGTTGTTTCTGGCGAAAGTTTCACCGCTGTAGTGCCTTAGTTACTTTACGCTTTACGGATTTCGTCGGATATTGTTTTATAAAAACTATAATTTGAATAACATTGTCGAACGTAGTCTGATTAATAAAAAATAACAATTAGTGTGCGAATTTCGCTGTATTTGTAATAGAATGTAATGTATGCAACTAATTTTTAATGTATTTGATAGTTTAAATATGTCAAATATGTGATCGAAACTTCAATCCTCACTCAGTATTGGTTAAATTTTTTAAGTAATTACATTTTATCCAATCAAAATGGCGGTGAGCTAACGATGTAACATAGTAAATATCGTCAGTTGGATTATATTATCAATTGGATTGTACAATGCCTAGACTGAATGCCCGCTCGGCACACAGTTTGTAATCCCTCAGCTGTCGGTCTTTCCGGCGTTGTGTGCACAGCTGATTGATTTTTTTATTATTTTTAATATAAATTAGATATGCTTATTGCATTTGAAATAATTTTTCATCTTATATATTATACTATTATTTAAACAATCATTACGCTGTGAAGATAAGAAGTTGGATATACAAAAATATTTTTTTTAATGTTTAATTCGTTATCCGAAATGAATTACTTTATCTAGTGACCTAAAATTACTTTAAATTTTCAACGTTGCTTTCAGGTTAAAGCAAATCATTTAATTCTTATTATTTTTTTATTTGCTTTGGGTACTGGTTATCCGTTTGCATAGATAAAGAACATATAATAGCTTTGTTATTATTGAAAGAAAAATAAATATAAAATACTTAATTAGAATTGTAATTGTATTAGTGTTTAATATTATGTTATTGGTGAAGATGTTTATCAAATGAGTTCCATAACTCACTTTTATGTGAGGATGAATAGGCAATTTGCGGAAAACAAATTGCCGCGATGTGAAGATAACACGGAGTAATGCCTATTCCACAGGAACTTACAAAAGCATTTGCGAGATGATAATGAAAATTAGTAATATATGAATCCCATCAAAAACATAAATGTAAAAATGAGAGCCAAGTTAAATATTATGATATATACCTTGGTTGTTGTCTTCAACGACAAAAGAAGTGAGATCTAAATTTGTGCCAAGTTAAATAGTCCTTTCTGAAATTTATTTATAACTACATAAAATATCATTTCTTCTTATAACTTGGGGTAATATATTGTTGCCTAAGGTCTGACTTGGCTAGTTCTTATATGTTTATAAACACAAATTGTAGTTTTTGTTTAGAATAACAAATTATAACTCAGAACATCTAAGAAGAATGGAGGATAGCTCAGTATTGCTTAGTTAGTATTAACGTACATTAAGAGCTGCGATGGTCCAGTCACTAGAAAACATGAATCTCAACCAGATATTGCGAGTTCATATCCAGACAAGTACCATTGAATATTTGCGTGCTTAATTTGTGTTTATAATTCATTTGTAACAGGCTTAGAACTTACGATGGCTATAATATAATTTGTATATGAGAACTAGCCAAGTCAGACCTTAGGCAACAATATATTACCCCAAGTTATAAGAAGAAATGATATTTTATGTAGTTATAAATAAATTTCAGAAAGGACTATTTAACTTGGCACAAATTTAGATCTCACTTCTTTTGTCGTTGAAGACAACAACCAAGGTATATATCATAATATTTAACTTGGCTCTCATTTTTACATTTATGTTTTTGATGGGATATCACTACTTTTTGTATATAAATTATTAGTAGGTACTTATTAATAACAAAATTAATACCAAATGGTTTTTGTTAAGCTATTCTATTTTCTTATGTTTACGGGGTATAATTGTCTTTTTTTTGATACGTTCTTATTTTTCTTGTAGGTACCTCTTAAATGTTCGATTGAATTGCCTATTCAGTGTCCGGATATTTTTTACGCGTTTTCTGTTTATACTTAATTTGCCCAAGTAGGGGTGGTATAATGTGCGCAGACGGTTGTACTCTACAATAGAGCTCTCTTGTGTCTTGATTTGACTTGGACCTAAATTGATAAGATGTACTCCATCTAAGTTTTTAACTCTAGAGAGGCCGACGTAAGCCTGCTCTTTACTTAATATAGAGGAGCCTATGTCGAAAAGAGCACAGTCAAGGCGAAGGCCTTGTGATTTGTGTATAGTAGTAGAATATGCTAAGCAAATACAGAATTGTTTCCTTTGAACATATATGTACATTACTTAATATCTGTAACTTGGTTTGGCTTCTAGTTCGCAAATTAAATTATGTTTAAATTGAATTGTTATTTTACGTGCGCTATTGCTGTTGTCGACGTCCTCAATGTACTTTCTCTATTTTTCCATTGGACCCATTCACCAGTCCTTTGCTGACATCATCATGCTCGCTCGATACTGTTCTTCCAAGCAATAAGGATCCCCGTTTGTAGCGCTAGAGTGCAAACTTAAATCATTCCTGTTACGATATACATACTCTACTATAGTCTCACGAAACCTATTTTATTGTTGTATACTAGTATACTCAAACAAAAAATAAGCAGTCGAATAGACTAGGCAGCTTCCATCGGAAGGCATTGAAATAATTCTTAAGAGCGCGGTTGCCACTCGCTCAGACACGTCCGCGTTAAGGTTTAATCACAACGCTTCTATCCCGCTGCTTCGGCGTCACGTTGCTCGCCGTGTACCGAAATGCCTATTTTTTTTTTTAAAGTGTATATATAGATTTTGCACCATTGATGTGCGCTAAATGCTAGTTAATAACGTAATAAATACCAAAGTCGGCTATACTAATAAGTAATAAAACATAATATTTGGATTTAAAAAACTTAAGGGTGGTATTCAACTTGTTATATATTCACGTGAAGACCTTAAAATCCACATTAAGACCGGCTGTCATAAGTTTTGATTGCTGGTTCTTACATTATTTTTTTATTACAGTTATTACAGGAACTATAAGTATTAAGTATATAAGTGTTCCTATAGACCCAATAAAATGAAAAATTATAATAAAATGATAAAAAATTACCAGTTTCAGATTTTTTCCTTTATATTGGCCTAATTATCTACCTGCATGCCAAATTTCAACTTTCTAGGTCACCTGGAAGTAGGTTATAGTTTTGATCTATAGGTCAGTCAGTGATAAAAATGACGATTTTTAGACGTTAATATCTAAATAACCATTTGAGATGCGTTTATGAAATTTGGAACACATATGTATCTCGCGAGTCTCAATATATGAGCCAAATTTGACACATTTATGTCAAATAGTTTTTGAGTTATGAGGAGGTCAAAAGTGGCTCCAAATGGTTCGTGTAATATTACACACGGTGCTGCACGCCAGTTCTGTTACTAGAACTTGGCTGACACGCTACCGCGTGTCTAGATTGGTTATAAATTATTAGTCACACACTCACCTCCAGAGAGACGATGTTGCGTAAAGAATATATTACTGCAGAATTTTATATTAATTTTTTAGTATAGGTAGGTGCAACAAATATTAAACAGTCCTTACATTGCCAATGAGCTATCATCCTTGACAGTTACATTCACACGACGAGTGGGCGGTACCTACCCAGGCGGGCAAAGCCCTACCAATACTCAAAGTAATAACTATTTTTATTTGAATGGTATTCAAAACAAGTAATTTTTTTATTTAAGTCTATATTATGTTTAAACTTTAGTGAATAATATTACGTAATATATATTTACTGAAATAGAATGAATAAACTTGAATGTGTATCTGGAATTAATCTTGAATTTAGTTTCGAATCCATGATGGCTGAACGAATGATGAGAGTAGAAAAACGATCCGTTCATCCATTAGGATTTACGTTTATTGTCTTTACCGATAAACCTTCATTTAGAATAACCTATACATTACATAAAACTGTATTTGGTTGGATAAATTAAGCATAAGAGGATCAGATGAAAAGCCGTAATTCTTTAAAGGACATAATTATTTTGGATACAATGGTCTCTTATCAACAGTTTTGAACTCGGTTCGCATTGTTTCTTTAATCTGCCCGATGACTAATTGAAATTGTGTCGACGCCCTGTAGTTTGTTTGATATTTTTCAGAGAATTCTATAAAAATCGGGTGTAAATATTTAAGAATCGAGTGATCTAGTGTCGGAAACATGTGATGTAATGCATGGTCCCCGAAGAGTGTCATAACAGCAAATGTGTTTCCATTAATATCCTTTCGATCAAGAAGTGCTTCCACTTGATGTTCACCCCAGTCTGGAGTTTCGCTTCTGTAAAAATATATATTCATTTTATTTACTATCTCATTTTATCATTTTTTTTAGATATTGGATAACAAAAGTAAAAAGAAAATTAGTATAAAAAAAAATTCTAAAAAAAGAAATCAAATGGCAAATTTATATTAATAGGAAAACCAATATCATTTGAATTGAGAGATATAGAAACAATTAATAATTAATAAATAGTAATTCATCATATAATCATGTACATATAAATAAGTAATAATTAATAATATCTACATATGTAACGGAGCGAAGGTCAAATTAAGATGTAATAAGAAAATAAGCATACTATTAAGTATACTTATTTATAAAATTATTATTATTTCAGAACATTTTCATTTTACTGGAAATGTATTTATAGTATCCGTAGTTGGACTTCAGTCGACCAGTGAAACTTACTTAGGTTGGTCGCCATCCTTTAAAGCATCTGGATGGTGATGAGCAGCGTTAACAGCGATGAGGAAAAAAATAAGACTTCCAGTGCAATTGATCCAAAGCCACGTGTAAAGTACGTGGAGGAAAGCGCTGCCACTTGTGAACCACATGCATAACGGTAACAAAAAGCCAATGGCATCGTGCCAGCGGTAATGCGCCTTGAAAAACCCTTTCCGTAGGAATATGCTTAGAAATCTGGAATAAGATATTACGTGGTATTGTGAATATTTGGTTACCTAAAATTACGCTCGAAATAGTTTTAAAGGAAACTTTAATAATCTCAAATTTAAATTTTATTGAATGTTTGAAAAAAAATCGTCACTTTATTTTAGTAAAAAGTTTACATTTCATTTAATTTTTCTATAAATTTTATTAAAGATACGTGAAAAAAAATAATATACATTCAATTAAAAATTATAATATATATTTTCAGATTTAAATACAATAAATATTTACCTTTTAGTGAAGGTCAACAGAAATAAGAAAGGGAAAAAAAAGTATTCCGTAATAAATCCAAATCTAGCATGTAATGGTTTATCTTCCCTCGGATTATAAAAAAGGAATGGTTCAAGGGAGCTTATTTCTAAGTCCATTAATGTATTTGTATACAAATGATGCGAAATCACATGAGATACTCGGAAATCTCTGAAAGAAAACAATATATTTCTTAAATATTAAGCAATGAGTTATAGATCTGTGAGCCAAATTATTGGTTCATTCAACTTTCAATGCATACATTTATATAAAATGGTAAAATATTATTCGTTTGATCAAAGTTTAAGGTTTGAATAGTTACTATATGTCTTTCCCGAAAATTTATTAATGTACAAATCTTACCTGTACGACCACATACTCATATTAAAAAGATACATTCGCCAGTTTGTTCTGCGATGAATAAAATTATGACAAGTCACTGTTAACATTGCGAGGCTCACAGATGCAATAATGTACCAAAACGTCGCTATAAAATAATTTTCGAACCAACAAGCTAAAGAGGAGCTACATAGAAGTGTTGCAAACAGTCCATCAGTTATTCTGTCCGCCGTAGCGGATGCTTCCTTTGGTATTTTCTTTAGCTCTTCATGAACTGCTCTTTTCAGACTTTTATAAAAACCGTCTTCGTGGAAAGTGAAGGGTGAATTTCGTGGTGTTTTTGCGTCCCTTATATAAAATTTATTTAGCATCTTCTCGGTTGTCGGGTTTATATGATGAGACTCAAAAGCTTCTGTTATATCAGTACCCTTTAATAATATACATTGAGAATATCAAAGAACAGATTTATTTACACAGAAATAATTAATTTGCCTTTAAAGTTAAAAATATCTAATAAATACCAGAAATTACCTTAGTCAATTCTAACCATTCTGCCCCACCAGGATGTTTCTTCATAAAAGTTGTAAAATCATAAAGCTTGTCATGTATTCGCCATAGACCTTCTGCACCATCGTCCAATGCTTTTCCGGTGAGCCATTGCAAAGGATCTCTTAGACCTTCATCTCTTAAGGAAGGATACTTTAGTTGAGGAAAACTAACGTGAGTTTTCTTCTGGGATGCACGCTCGTGAGCTCCTTCTACCCAGTCGGTTTCTTTTGGAGCCATTTCACTGATTTATTTTAATTAATTTGTTCCACTAGTACTACTTGTATATCTCACACTACTACTTGATATGGTTACTTCCGATAAAATGAGCTAAAATGCTTGATTATTATAATATTAATATGAACTTTACTCTTGGAGTAAGTCACTTTGATATGTTATTATTTTTAATACTTGCATGCACACTAAGTACTTTTAAGCGCTATCATTAAGATACACCGCAATCTGCTAAATAATTAGCGACCATAAACAAATTAGGAGTTTATTCAAAGAACAATGTCATATAATTATTTTAATGGCTCTTAATATAGTACAAAGGACAAAAATGGACTTAAGCTAATAATAAACATATCATTAGTAAAGAACTCACTAAAAAGTTATTATGAGTGAAAAAATGTATCATGTATTAAATAATATCAATATAAGACACATGCCTCATAATATGAAAAATGGCGATGAAATCACTATAGTATGGTCGTGTGTAGTATCTAGGAATGTTGGCATGATTGTGCCAATATGTGGCTAGTAATAAATTGCTATACTTATATTTTGATTTGTTTAAAAAAGAAAGTTGACTTTACAAAATTATTAAATCGTCAAACGATCTCTATTATTTAGTAATAATGTTATATTAATAAAGATCCAAAATTCCAAAAGGCTTATCAGATTATAATATATTACAGACTATATTATAGGGTTTTATCTTTTAAATAAAAGATTCAGGTTACTGGTTGCTACGCTACCCTCTAAAAATCTTGGGATATTTTTAGGCAATAAAGGTATACAGGTAATAGTTGGCAACATTAAGAAATAGTATTGTACTTTTAGCCCGAGCTCAATGGCAGAGCTTGAAAAAGAGGTGGACTCAATCGGCTAACACGGTTTTTCTGGTCCAACAATTTCAGATAGGCTTTACCGGTTCTTGCCATCGCGTTTTTGCTCTTATTGAGCCTCGAAAAATAGTTATCATGATGGTAAGAGATCTAATGGATGGCCCCACCTCATATCACCGCTGTCGCTGAAGCGATCAAACGATGCAAATATTCCTCTTGTTCCGTTTGCATTTAAAACAGTTGGACCTCAGAGTAATCGTGTTTTTCATCCAGGTGAGATACCAGATTTGATTTACCAAGAGGTTCAGAATTGCGATTCAACGAAATAATGCGACTAGTGTCCTTGCCACCATTCGAAGCGACTGTGATTTGTACAGAAGCTATTTACTTAGGGTGTTAATTTATATAATTACTAGGTAATTGTATGTATAATATAAATTCACAAAATTATTCCTTGAAACGTCATTAAATTATCTATTATTTTTCGGATATAATATGCATATCCCTATATAACAAAAGAGAACAAACTTTGTAATTAGTGAAAAGGTCTACTAACTTTAAACTTTTAAAATAATTCTCTTCTGAACTTTTTTGTGGGCGTGAATTACTAAGGCTTTGCAAAGGTCGGTTCATTCAAAGCCTTTTGCATAAAAGGCTAACTAAAAGAGCTTTCATCTAAATAAGAATTTAGATAGATATAAAAAAGATAACGACTGTTTGGTGCAGTAATCAAAATTTTGCTTTATATGTTGTCGTGATAAAAACAATAATGGTAGGTAATTTTTAACAACATTTGAAGAAAACTACTGCAAGTTATTGAATATGGAGATTTTAATAAAAGATTACAGGTCTATGATAACAATAAGATCTTTATTTTTATTTACCTCTTCAGGCTTGTGATGGCAAAAATTTATTCATTACATAGAAATGTTTTTCATTCAAGTTCAGTTTGCTTTCTTTGTGAATTATTATTGGTAAATGGCTTTGATGTTTTCGAATAGCTTTGATATGTCGCATCTATGTTGAATTTCGATTTCAAAGTGTGTTACATCGACATTGCAAAATGATGTAAATATTATTCCTCAATCTTTAAATACTTGGGAGTTTTTTTTTAGGACTGTTTTGGATCTGCTTTGAAACTAACAGTTTAAAATATATGTTTAAAACATATATACATCACTATCCTTAAAAAACACCAACACGACCTACTGTGACAGAAAAGGTCGCCACGGGAATTCAGGGTAACAAATAATTTGTACCGGGAGAAAGGCAGCGGAGTGGGGCATAACGGCGTAAGAGAGCATCATGCCATTTGGCACAAGGAGCGACACTATATATTTCACATAAAAATAGGGGAAAAATAACGAAAACTTTAGTGCAATCGTCATAAAGTATTAATCCTTATTTAAATAAATAATATATTCATTTATAAGTTTCTTATAGGTAAGAATTCCTTCTTTGAAATTCCAAATATAAGAATTAACATGTAAAGAAAATCCAGGGCGTGTTGTAAGATTAGCACATTTATTAGCTAAAAAAAGTTATCTTGGAATATTATTTTAAAGCCTGTACATAGTCAGGACGTGCGGCTTGTTATAATACATTTTCCACCCTATTGACTCCACTGAGCAATTTATAATATCTTTGACAATTACAGTGCGATAAATTCGTTATATCCTATAGTGATGCTAACATTGTTGAAATATACAATTTACTGTCGATAAGTAAACTGTGATCATAATATGTATAAATTAATTGTAGCATACATTAAACTAAGAAAAAATCGTTAAGTAAAAATGTTTTTAGCATATGTATACTTTGGTGAAATGAGTTATATCCAAACTCCTACTGTTTTGCACAAATTGTGTGCGAGGGAACATTGTTGCCAACCAAAGGCATTCCTCAAAGCTTTGGGCGTTTGACGCATCAATATGGAAAACATTTTGTAACTGTGAAACAACAGCAAAAGTCGTTTAATATATGCATACTACGTATTGAATACATTTTATTAAAAATAATTTTACCTTTTAATACAAAATATGTATTTTCTATATTTTCCAATTGTCTAGATTAATTGACTAGATTTGAAATAAAATAATAAGAACACATTTTTATTCTTGTTTTGTAACATATATTTTAATTTATTTAATAACAACCACGAGCTCACAGTTCTTGACACCCTTGCCTTTTTTACTTCATTTTCATTGGGTCAGTGGCAAGTTAATAATTGCTGCAGATCTTTAGGTCCTTGGTGTAACCCCGGGACGGGCCAATCAAAACGATCGATTTGGTTTCCAAAGAATTCTCAGTAGTTTCGAAGATGGCAGTGCTTACACTCTCGTTTCTCGGAAAGCAGGAAAAGTCTTGATTGATCTGTATCAGAATTCTCTCCGACTGAATCGATTTCCGTCTCATCCGATTAAGAAAGTGAGAGAATAAACTGTGCACCCTTTAATAAATAATTTGTTAGAGTTTAATACATTAATTAATTATAAAATTTGAAAAATAAATGTAATAATTATGGTTTTCTACTTTTGTAAGTAACACATAACTTAATTAATAAATTCCAACGTTGAGTTACACAAAATTAAACAATTTACCGCGTTTTAATTGATCAAAATGGTGTCTGCATTTCAAATTAGCAAAGATAAAAAATCTCTAAGGGTCGTTCTTTATTTCGACCAAACTTTCTTAAAAATTCAAAAGGGCGCAATTATCATTATAATTCTAATTGTTAATACTTTCATTCCTCCTTGTCTTTGTAGTCAAATTTATATTACTCTCACTTTGTATTGCATCCTTTGTTAAGCTTAATAATTATAAGCTATAGATAAAATTATGTTTTTGTTGCGTATTAACAACGTTTTCTTAACGAAGTATTTAATAAATTTATTATAATCAAGGGATAATCCTAAGATAGTTGAATGATAACATAATGACAAAATCAGTATATGTTTTGTTTTACTATTTGTAGTAGAACCTCTTTTCTAAACTTAAGATACCGTAAGCCAAAGGATTCACGATCTGTGCCTAAACAAAAATTAAAAATATCTGTTTATATTTTTAAGATACACACTTACACAATTTTTTTTAAATTATTTATGTATGAAAATGGCTCGTGCCTACAAATTCTTGAATGGCGTTTTACAAAATTATAGATTACATCAATGTTGTGTAAGACGATTTTTCAGTATGTTAAACTTGTATTAAAGAATTTCATTTAACATTATACTGTGAATGAATTTTGTTGAATAATTATGACGTTGCGTGATCTGTAATTAAGCGTCTTAATTAGGTAGTTAGACGAATTTCATAATTATGTGATGGATGAGTTTATTAACTAAATGAATGATAAACGTTAATTACTAAGTTAGATACTACCTCGCAAAAAACATAACGTGTTAATTAGTTAATTAATTAATTAATAATTGAAATTACCGACACTAATATTTTTCGTGCCGTTGTATATCTGTGTGTACTTATTTATCTGACATTTAGGCGGAAATAAAGCGTCATTTTTGTCTGTTTTTATATATGTAGATATATTTCATGAATCAGAGTGTTATAAGGATAGTATTTTTTTCAGAAAATCCATACACGAAGTCTTTCTGAATGATTTGCGTCCCTATGGCCATTTTCTGGGGAAAAGAAAGATAATGAAGGCACAGGTGTGTGTACAAGCACAGCAGCCTTTTCTATTTCCTAAATTCTATAACGTGACGGGAATAGCAATAAATACGTCAAAATCTTAAAAAATAAATAACTAAAGACGTTATAACGTGGATGCTCGTTAAAGTTTGTTATAAAAAATCACCTTTATTAAATACATAGATTACGATATTAAATTTTATGACCTTCAGATTTGTATTTCGATAGATAAATATTTTATATACAAATAACATATAAAAAACTGATTTCTTATTATGAACTCCTGAGGACATGAAGTTTCATGTATATTAAAACTACATATATTAAACAAACTAAATATTCATTTACAATGGTCAGTTTAATAGTATAACAAATAAATTAAGTATTATTATGTTTGATAAGGAATTGATCACCAGCAGTAGTAACTGTTTGAACAAACTTTACAAATTCTTTCATGTATATTAAAACATGTCGTAAGGTCACAAGAATAAAAGCGTACGGCTTGTGGGTGCATGGAATAAGTAGAATTTACTTGTTTATAGCTAAAATTTAAAGGGATATCAAAAATGTTCAAACACATCATTTGTTTCTCCTATGATTTATGTGTTTTTTTTTTTTTCGAGAATTCTGGTAAAACAGATAAACCGTATTAGACAAAATTGATTTCAATATTATGTCGCCACTAATCTGACTTTATATTCGTTGGGTCGCTGAACCAAGTTCAACTGTAGATACCGATAACAGAATTGCTCCATAATTTTAGTAAATAAACGACAAAATTTTAAAAAACGTCAATATCAAATTGATAACCTCAGTATGTATACCAATGTATACCTGGTACGTCTACAATAAATAATATTATTATAGACTTACCAGGTATACCTTCAATGCGTAATTTAATATAAAATTCTATCGTTTTATATCTAAACTACTTCGTAAGTCGAATGAAATTTTCCCACAGAAACACCATCAGAATATCAGTAGTATAAATAACGAAATCAAATCAAATACCTGGCATATTAGATTAATAGAAATTTGATAGATTTATTATTATTTATGATACATTTAGATTATTCAATGTTTTTAATAAATAACGTATCAGATAATTTAGGAATTAAATATAACAAAATATAATATACCATGACCATATGAATGACGTTTCGTTTCACGGCCATCGATTACACTAAAAAATAAAGGGCATAATATTGTCACTAAAATGAATTTTTGTGGTAATATTTACTCAAGTGTTTGAAGTTATCCGATGCGACATTGAAATAAAGAAGGACAAGGTAATCATGTCAACAAAAATAAAAATTAGGAGAATTCAAAACACTATTCTATATAAATACATAAGTTTATACTGCTTAAGTTCATTATTTTTATGTTTAAAAAACAAGATAACGATTATGCGATACTATATAAGCAAGTTAAAACTAAAATTTACTTTATTCTTCGCATTGATTTCCTTTCGTGTTTCATTTAAAAATAGTGCCATTGGATTTTGTATGGAATACAAAAATGGCACCAAATAATTCTGATTATTTGGAATTAGCCCATAAAAGAGCT
The DNA here is from genome assembly GCF_905147765.1 of Vanessa atalanta. Lineage (NCBI taxonomy): Eukaryota > Metazoa > Arthropoda > Insecta > Lepidoptera > Nymphalidae > Vanessa > Vanessa atalanta. The sequence continues at coordinate 6,365,848 of NC_061877.1, forward strand.
ATCGAAAAGAAAACTCATGTAAGCTTTCCCCAACTTAAGTATCCATCGTTGAGAGACGAAGGATTAAAAGATCCAGTGCAATGGCTAAAAGGAAAAGCAATGGACGATGGTGCTGAGGGTTTGTGGCGAGTGCACGATAGATTGTATGATTTAACGGAATTTGTTCAGAATCACCCAGGCGGGGCGGAGTGGCTGGAACTTACAAAGGTACAATCTAAAGTAATCGAACTTTACTTAAGATTCATTCATTAACATTTTTCTAGGCTTATGTCTAGGGACTTAAGAATTGTAGTCCCTAATTGTATTCTTAATAAAAAGTTATGTAAGAATATTTATTTATAAGAAAACAATGATAGTTGTGATTAGTGATTATGACTATATTTTTATGTTTTAATATAGTTTGAATTGTAGAACATTACATTAACATTAGCAGCCTGTAAATTTCCCACTGTTGGTCTAAGGCCTCCTCTCCCTTTGAGGAGAAGGTTTGGAGCATATTCCACCACGCTGCTCCAATTCGGGTTGGTGGAATACACATGTGGCAGAATTTCGTTGAAATTAGACACATGCAGGTTTCCCCACGATGTTTTCCTTCACCGCCGAGCACGAGATGAATTATAAACACAAATTAAGCACATACAATTCAGTGGTGCCTGTTTGTAATATAATGTAATTGTATGATAAATTAATAATAATAATAAAAATGTTACTTTATATTGGTAACATAAATAATATAAACACAATATTATAAAACTATAAATATGTAATATGTTTATATCATAAACTCATAATTTGGTGTAATTAAGTGTTAGTTACTAAATAAATCCGGTATTCTTCATTAATTATAGTGATCTTCAAACTCTCCGTACAAAATTGTGGATTTTTTGTTTTAGCTTCAAAAGTGTCTGATACAAGCTCAAATTGACGAAATTATATCTAAGTCCTATTTTTTACTAAGCTACTGTACCTAACAACATCGTTAAATATCTCATTTATAATATGAAGAGGTCAACTGAGATTGTTTGTTCATTTTTAGTATCTCGCAAAAACAATATCTTTATTATTGTGGTTATTTTTCTATATATTTAAACGATATCTAAATGTACATAAGTTATCTTAATGCCCGTTTTCAGTACTAATACAACTTAATACGAAAGTACGCTTTTCGTAATTTTCAAACATCGTATAATGTCATATAATATCATATTTACATAAAACGTTTCAGCTCGCTGAAAGAAAAAATGACATGTCATCCACTTTTATACGGATATTATTGCTTGACAAATAAGTTAAGGTATTCCCATTTATTCCTATATTAACATAAAACCGATAACTATGTTATATTTATTAAAGTGACATACATGCGGCTATAAATAATTCTTGTTTTTTTTCATTTCGTTGATATAAATCGGTTAAATATAATACTCAAATAACTAACTTAAATGGTTCTCATGTTTTTGATATATAAAAGAAAATCTTCAAAGAGCGTACATAGCATAAGCATCTATGTATATTAAAATACAAAGAGTAAAATCGTTTCCGTGAAATCGCTGAAAATTCTGAACGTTCGCGTCGAATATATAATCTGCTTAAAAAATCGTTAAAATGAGAATAAAAACAAAATAATTTTATAATTCATGTTAATTACAATACAATAAAGTACAATTAAACTACTAATTGTGTGTAGGAGCAGTAACAATGAATAATACTACTGTATGATTGATTTTAAAGTAAATTATAAAGTTATTTTTTTGTTATACACTAACAAAAAAATAAGAATTTTATTTAAAAAAAAACTCTCATTTAAAAAAAATATAATAAATGTTGTTAATACACTGGGACAAGAGAGCTCGCCTTTGACAAAAGATATTTAAAAAAATCCTGTTGTCTGGCCCTGACACAATTCTCCAGTGAACAAAATGAAACAAAAGAGAACGTACCTACTCGTACCATAAACTCTTATTTACAACTGATACAAAAAAAAAGTATACACCGTGTGGTATAAATTACTTTTAAATTTTATTTAAAACTATCCGATCCACTATCACTGATACGTATTATATTTATCTCAAAAATAATTGTTTTCATCACGAGCTGTAGTTTTCATGACACAGGGAGCGTGGTATGTGGACGTTTTATGGACGCCATATGGGTATTGAGATAAAGTTTTTGCCATCCCGGGAACTTTTTTGTTTCATACTCTGGGGTATAAAGTATCATATATGTTGACCCAATTTGAAAACATTGTAGCAAAGACAATATTCGGTTCGGAACATGCTTATGAAAGAATTATATGAGTATATTTAGTAAGTACTTTTATATATTATACATATAAAATAGATTATTCTGAAAAAGAGTTTTCTGTTTCCAGATTTAAATATAAATAATAAACGTTTTATATTTGGATTTGGTTTTTAAGTTGAATAGCTTATTTAGTAAAATAGAGATAAAATCGTAATCGAAAGACGAGGAAATATAGGGACCAGAGTAACAGAAGTGACGATCGATTTTATTATGACGAACATAATCGTCATAAAAAATAATAATTTTGAATTTAAGTAGTTACGAGATAGATAGTTTAGGTAATGTATGTAAAATAAGGTACACTCAAGTGAAGACTGTATACGAAGCTTTTATGTTGGTAAATTGTTAGTCATCCAAGCTTAGAGCGAATGGAAGAAACATGATCGTATTTACGGAGACGAGCGGCGGAAGATGAGTTAATGTATAAAGTTGTTAACAATATTAACTTATCTAAAATATATTATTTAAAGTCAAAGTATGCATAATCGAATACAGGGAAATATTACGAGTGTAGTATTAATAGACATCATTTTTTAAGCATTATTAATAAGATGTAATTCTTATTAATAAGAAGTGTTGGTTACTTTTTAATATTAAAATACAATTAGATATTATAATCCTGATTCCTCCCAAAATCCTGAGACTTCAGAACATCATCAAAACAATGGTTCCCCAATTGGGCAATGCTAATAAAATTACTATCATACAAAATGAATACATAAATACATTAACTACCGTGTCTTGTATTGTATCTTGACTGTAGCAGGTACATAATTTTTAAGTATAAATCGAGATATATTATAGTATCTTTATGGTAGGCTTAACGGTACGCCTAAAAAATTCAATTTCGTAATAAATTTTATCAAACGACTAAGTTACGTAATATTTTTACTATTTTTTATTATCCTATATTAAAAAAATTAATCTATATTTAACAAGTGCTTCAGTTTAAAACAACTTTGGATTTAATAGAAAAATTAACTTGGGCACACGTTTCATAAACAGAAACGATCTATAGTTAGAGGATGACGTTCTACTATCGGTACTACTTATATAATTTGAAAACGATAGCGTGGCTTACTGGCTTCTAATGCAATATTGCATATTGCAACATAAGATAGTAAGTGCATTTGTAGATAAGGCGGCATGGCAAGTTCATCAATTAAGCTATAGATAATATCATCATGATCTTTGCAATTCAATACTTCACTCAAAATTTTATTATAAAATGTTCCACAGTTTTTCTGAACAATTAGCTTTTAAATTCAACAATTAATGGCATGTGACGTCAATATTTGTTTGATATAAAAATAAGAAATATAAAGTCTTATATAGATACAGTATACAGTCATATAAGTAAATGTAATATAATATGACTAAAGTTATCAGGACCTTTCGATGTGTATTAAATCGAATATAAAAGAATGCGTTATGGTAACCATTAACAATTAATACTATGAAACAAAATACAATTACTTATTTAGCATATCAAAAAAAAATGCAACTGAAAAGTTCCCAATAGCAAAATCCACTAACAATTTATTTACCTTTCGGTTTTAAAACAGCAAGTGCACCCTTTCAAACTAGCCTGTAGACTTTCTAACTGTGAGTGAGGTTAGAATACATAACATGATTATTCTATTTCAAAAAGTTGCCCATCATACAGTTTTTAATCTATTCTAAGATAATTATGTTTTGATGACCCGGTTAATGGTAAACAAGTGTAATATCTGCCAATTTATTAGGCAGTAAAAAACCGAAAATTAATTCTATTTTCAGGTAACAGGCCATTAACGGCAAGTAATTTTCATTTAGTGGCGTTTCCTGATTATTTTTCAATGAATTTTTGATTACATGACTGAGTTTATTTTGAGAAACACTTAATTTTAATTCGGGCATACCATAGAGTTGGGAAGATTTGGTTATTGGGAAGGATAGGAGAGGATTAGATTGGAGTGATTTTATGTAGGTATTTATTTTTGTTGGTATAATAGGTTCATATGGGATTCTGTACATACATTAATTGCCATTGTTGATTATATATACATATGTCTAGATAGGTTGTCGAAGCTGTAAATGCGTTGAAAAACATAGTGACCAAGAGCTGGCCATTAAGTACACGCACACAGTAAAATAGTATGACGTTTGGCGAGTGCCAACTACGATAATAAAGTTGGCTCCTTTGTTTAGTTCTTTTGTAGTACGAGACTCTATGTAAATATATATATAATACAAGCTTGTCATATTTCATTTGCTATGTTTATACAATGCAGGTACAGCTAGCTGTTGCTATAGCAGAACCGCCTGTAGTAAAAAAATCACGCACTTTACTTTTTCACGATTTTTTGTGCATATTTATGGCGCTGTAACTTTTGAACGATATAAGTTTCATTACTTTTCTTTTATGTAATCCTTGAATATTTGCAACTAAGGCAACAACTTTGTACAAAAATGGTGTATATTTAATATGTTTGAGAACACTCTGAAATATGAAAATTCCTTATAATCGTAAAAATATAATGTTTTGTTCAATTAATAATGGTTTTGGAGAACTAAGTAATAATAAATACAGTTAAGAACTTTAATTTCAAATAATGGATAGGTATATATATATATATATATATATATATATATATATATATATATATATATATATTATTTTTTTATTTTGACTAATTCTTTTTTTTGATTCATATTAAAATCAATTACTAAGACTATATATCGTCACCAGAAAAATATATAGAGGGAAAGAGAGCTTGAGAGCAGAACTAGAAAATATCAAGAAGGTTGTAGAGTAATTGACTATGCATAAAGTTTGTTTGTGTTGTATATTTTATTAGACGTCAAGCGATTGTTGTGTACATATGGAGTAAAATTCATCGATCCGAACGATTTGCAAACACTGTTAAATTGATTACATAATATATTACATTTGTACATTTATAATATGTTTACTGAAATTTTATAATTTGTAATCATTTTTGAGTTTGAAATAAGTACCTAACTTACTTTATTTGAATAATATTACATATTGTAAGGTTTTCAGTATTATCTATAAAGAGTCACCATTAAATAAAACAAGAAAAAGCTAGGTAGACTTGGATTGTTACTTATAAGTGTAGTACGCAACAATACAAACAAACAATACAATATTAATACAATTGTTATTCTTATAAGTCATTTGACTTTAACAATTAGATTAGAAAATACTATTATTATATATATACGGTTAAGTTTATTTCATATACAAACATCGGAACAAAATAACTCGTGAAGATTGTGGCAAATAATAATTTTAGAATTAGAATTGACCAAATATTCGTCTCATAACGTCAAATGTTTTGAAAATACTTTATATAAGAAATAAATAAATATCAAGGTTATTAGTGATGTAAGGAATGGTTAATATTTCTTACAACGCCATTGTCTATGGGCTGGTGGTGACCACGTACCATCAGGTGGCCTATTTGCTCGTCCGTCTACAGATATAAAAAAATACTTTAGTTATTAGTACAATCCGGTTAATTTGACGCAAGGAAGTTTTTATTGTAATGATACTGAATTTATTTCCACTTACTACCCAAAAGAAAATTGCAAAAATATATCAAACTTAGGCGTTGACTCAGTAGATAGAATACGTGGGTCGTAACCGTAGATTGCAGATTCAATCGGTAAATTCAAAAAGTAATTTAAATAAGGAGTAAAGGGCCTTATACATATTAAATATGTAGTTTTTCTATTTCGAGAACAATTCATCGATATTACATCGATTCAAAGCCGATTATTTTGTAATTACAATTTTTTATTCGATAGATTTTAGGTCAAATTACCGCTATATGTAAAAGTGGTAAAATTCTCTTCCATTCGTGTGCATACATTTGAAATGACATGAGAGCCGAGATGGCTTAGTGGTTAGAGCGCGTGCATCTTAACTGATGATTGCGGGTTCAAGCCCAGGCAAGCACTACTGAATTTTCATGTGCTTAATTTGTGTTTATAATTCATCTCGTGCTCAGCGGTAAAGGAAAACATCGTGAGGAAACCAACATGTGTCTAATTTCAACGAAATTCTGCCACATGTGTATTCCACCAATCCGCATTGGAGCAGCGTGGTGGAATATGCTCCAAATCTTCTCCTCAAAGGGAGAGAAGGCCTTAACTCAGCAGTGGGAAATTTACAGGCTGTTAATGTATGTAATGTAATACATTTTATTTCGCCAATTATTTATCATTAAGGGTATTACGAGTATAATAATATTATATTATAGCTAAATAAATCATTTTTGTTCACATTATATATAAAAGATGATAGTTTCTTTACTTAATATGAATTTCTACAATCGATGTTATTATTACTTAATGTATGGGGTAATCTCTCTTGATATAAACAGCGTATCTCCGTTGATTATGTAACCCCTCTTATCCGTTGATGTTTATTGTTAAATGTCAAAGCTATTTGACCATTGGATGTTTTGTACAGAGAATAAATCTAATTATCTTAGAAAATAAACATTTGACTTTTATAATTGTAGAGACAACGGAATTACCTAATTTATAATTACTTTATTATTATTTTCTTATAGATGTAGATTTATTTCTTAAAGAGATAGTATTTCAGCGAAGGTGATCCATTTTACTAATTCGTAAAATAACTCAACCACTCGTAACAATATTTCGTATAAAATATTCCCATTCTATTATAATCTGTGTTATAATAATGTTATTATCTATTTTGTTGGTTGTTTTAGGGTACTGATATTACTGAGGCATTCGAATGTCACCATATAAAAACAATTGCAGAGAAAATCTTACAAAATGTTTATGTAAGAGATGCCAAAACACCAAGGAACTCTCCCTTTACGTTTAAAGAGGATGGCTTTTTTAAGACATTGAAGAAAAACGTACGGGAAGAACTCGAGAAAATACCAAAAGATACTCCGAAATACACTGATATGATTACAGATGGATTGCTAATAACTTGTCTCTTAACATCGGCGTTGTCATGTTCGGCGACTAATTATTGGCTTGTAATGGCGTCCTATATTGTAGCATCTGTTTCACTTGCTGGGTCTGTGGTTGCGTCACATAACTATATTCATAGAAGATCTAATTGGAGAATGTACATTTTCAATTTAAGTTTATGGTCTTACAGGTAGGTTTTTCCTTCATTTGTTGATAATGGTGACTTATAAATAAAAAGTTTATTCATATAGAACCCTACTACCAAGTAAAGTAAGTAAGTAGTAATACTTACTTTACTTGGAGGTAGGGATCTGTGCAAGCCCGTCTGGGTAGGTATCACTCACTCATCAGATATTCTACCGCTAAACAACAGTACTGTTTTGTTCCGGTTTGAAGGGTGAGTGAGCCAGTGTAACTACAGTCACAAATGACAATATCTTAGCTCCCAAGGTTGGTGGCGCATTATTGTAATGTAAGGAATGGTTATTAATACTTACATCGTTAATATCTATGGGTGGTTATGACCAACCAACCCATTACATAAAAAATTATCAGGGATGTCTCCGTGAACAATAGTTACAAGTCTCAACTTGAGACTTGTAACTACAGGCACAAGGGACATCACATCTTAGTTCCCAACGTTGGTGGCGTATTAGTGATGTAAGGAATGGTTAATATTTCTTACAGCGCCATTGTCTATGGTCGGTGGTGACCATATACCATCAGGTGGCCCATATGCTTGTCCGACCACCTATACCATAAAAGTAAAAAACTGGAATAAAATATTTTTAAATTAATAGCTTGCAGTATCTGATTGAAAATGAAATATGTTTATTGGAATACAAAAGTAATATTTCATATTTCAGAGATTTTCGAGTGAGTCACGTACTTTCACATCATCTTTACCCGAATACTTTGATGGATTTGGAAATTAGTGCCTTTGAACCATTGATTAAGTTTAACCCAAGAAGAGATAAACCATTTTACGCCAAGTTTACGATTTTAGTGGAATTTCTAACTTTTCCGCTTTTTTTTATATACAATTTCATAAGAAGGTATGTTATTTTTAAAATATATTTCTTATATTATTTTTTAATATATACACGTACCTATCCATACCTACTATATATAGATTATATTAAACGTGTACGAAATGATGTCATACTCTATGTAAATGGTATTTACATATGTAGTTATATTTTATTCTGACTATTTAATAATCATTCATTTCATCCATTAAAAATTGTCAAGAAAAAAATTAATTATGACGATGTAAGCAATTCATTATCTGAGGTAAACTGTTACTGTATTAGTTTACCACAAATAATTTTGTGTTCGACAAAACATGGTGACAACTTTAACACCACAAAATAATACGTTAACATAAGATAATTGTGATCACTGTTAATTATACCACAGTATTTTTAGAATTCGCTTAAATTTAATGTTCGAATGGATTTCTCATCTGTCATCCCTCAGTTTGACTCAGATTAGCAGCATATGCAGCTGGTAAAGTTATTTCTGCAATCATGTTAGTGGAATCGATGAGGATGGATATTTTTTTATAATTATTAACTTGTTTTAATCTTTTAAATGTAGAAACTGCATTATTTCTTCAAAAACGAGACTCGGAGAGGTTATAAACAAAGTAGGAATACTTACTGTAGTATCATAATAGATTTATAATAGTGTTATGATGTTAGGTTTTTGAATATAAAACAGGATCAAATATTGTAGACGAGATGCACGAGAAGTAAAGATGAACTTCAAGCTTTCGATTGTAAACTCAATAAATTTTTCTAGTGAATCAATGTTCAGACAAAATAATTGTCCTTTGATTTATTTCCAGGTTTCTCCTTAACTTTTTATGCGAAGGATTTTTTGAAAATCATTATCGTTGGCACGATGGCGTGGGATTCTTGTTACCTGCCTGGATGTATCTCATTAGTGGAGCTAGTTTGTACGATGTATTTATTATGTGGCTTTGGATAATTTGTACGGGAAGTTTAACCTTTTTCACGATCGGATCAAATGCTGCACACCACCATCCGAAAATATTTAAGGACGGCGATCAAATCAGGTAAATAATGCATCTTTTTATCCAAAATAAAAATGCAATGCATTTTGTGAATATTAGTTTGAGCAAATTACGTATAAAATGTTTTTAAAATAAAGTAAAGTAACAGAGAGTATCTGCCTGTTGCTAAGGCCTTGTCCTCGTTGGAAAAGAGAGTAAGCAGCTAATTCCACGATTGGTTGTTACACATATAGCCTATTTTCATTCATCGTGAAGGTTTTCTCACGATGTTTTCTGTTACTTAACCGAGTTTGAATCACAAATCATCTTTGCCCGAGATTCAGGTATTCAACGACTGGGTCATTCGGCTCATTTATAAATTACGTTAGAAATAATCAATACGTTATCTTGTCCTCTTTGTAATTATTTAAAACTTAATGTATTAAAACATAAGATTTTCTAGAACTTTTTTTTTAACTAGATGGATTCAGTTTATTTTATAGTAAAAAAAAAATAAACTTAAAGAATAATGCCAGGCTCATTTTGTACAAAATACGCCATCTTACTATACTGTAAACATAATAATAATGTACAAAGCTAGAGCTATTTTTTGTTACTGTATATCTATTGTTGCATTAAAAAAAACTAAGAATTTTATTTTTTTAGGCATGATAAATTTATATCCCTAATCAGGAAACTTTTTAACATCCATCCTGTAAACGAAATCATTTGCCTAATTTGTAACAAAGTTTTTCTTTTTAAGTTGTTGTTTTACGTCTTTTTTTCTTTGAAAAAAAAAGAAGTTGTAAGAGCAAAATTTGCAACAACTCGATGATTACATGTAAATATTGAATTACTCAAACTCAGAGATTTCGTTTTAATATTTTTGTTTTTCAGTGATGTTACACCAGACTGGGGCATGCATGAACTAGAAGCTGTTATGGATCGACCTGACATCAATGACAATCATTTCAAAGTGATGACTTTATTTGGACACCATGCACTACATCATCTATTTCCAACTTTAGATCACGCTGTCTTAAAATATTTATATCCAGTGTTTTTAGAAAACTGTAAGAAGTTTCGAGCGAATTTCCGATTAACATCACAGTTAGACCTCTTCCTTGGTCAAATTAAAATGACTCATAAAACAGAACCAGCACTTCTTAGTGAAAGAAAATAAGAGTGTTATGAATAAAATTATCTTTAAAATAAATATAATTCACTTTTTATGTTATATTTCTAAGCTTGGATATAATATGTATAAGCGGTTACTATTAATATGTAAGTAAAAATGAAAACAAGTCCAATATAAATAAATCCTTATTTTAATGTATCCTTATTGAGTTTTTTGTCAGTTAATTACATATAATTAAATAATACCGACATAAAACTATTCTTTTGTAATTAGTTTTAGGTACTTTGTTATAGTTCATCTTTTACGAGATAAGATTACAAATATTTATTAATTAGTGTTCAATTTTTATGATTTTATATTTTTGTTACGTTTCAGTTAATTTCAGTCACCTATGAAAGTGGATTATCTAATGTTTATAAATATTTAAAATAAACTGTATATAATGTTTATAAATAGTTAAAATAACAGTAATAGCTATCAGGCTTTTTTTATATAATAAATTAGTCTCGTGGATTATTTGTTGATATAATCAAATTTTGTCAAATAACTAAATAAGTTGTTTTCTATGCAAGATGAAAATACATATATCAATTACATATTAATTAATAAATTATAATAAATAAATTAATAATTAATTTTAAATCATTCATTACGTTATTCGTGATGAATATTTTATGAGACTCGCGCGAATTAAGGGTTCGCAAATTTTTTAATAACTGAAAAATAGAAAATATAATGCGAAAAATAAAATGTTCTGCTTGGTTGGGAAATTCCCATTACAGTTTAAATTGCTTTTAAAATTCAAGGAACTAGAAATTTAAATTTACGATGATGTCTACGACTTAATTTGCAATTTGCGGCTACCACCCAATGGAGTACTTAACTTATTTAGCTAATAAGTTAATACCAACTTCCTTGAATTCGGTATATCTTCTAAATAAATTATTTAAAAGTAATTAAAATTCGATACGATTCTTTTTTAATAGATATAAATTGAAAAATTGAATATGCATATTCTAAATATTACTGATAATAAAAATTTAATTGTCAGTAAATTGTGTTGCATTTAAATCTTTAATGGTCAAATTACTTCAATTAAATCTCACATATGTTATTATTTATCATAAATATTATTAAAATTGACAAGTTCCTAACTTTATACCAGAAAGTTCAACTTTATTGATAGTTAATCATATAACATCATTACATCATTGTACATAATTTTCACCAAAATATGTAAAGTAAATGAATGTCCATGCTCTTGTATTATTTTTACTTCGTACTCATCAGGTAAGCCTCCTGGTCGTGTGCCACCTACAACAAAAAAAAAGAAAAAAAAAAAAAAAAAAGTAATAATTTTGATTCACTGCAAAGTGCTTCCATCATGGTTCAGTCAGTGCTAGTGTCTGTACCATCTTCCGTGTAGTTTGTACATTAGTTTTTCAATGTAGTCATATATTCATTGAGTTGTTCACTTGATTTCTTCCAGCCCTGATATAAATTCATTTCGTAATAATTGGCTTTTATCTGGTACATTTGGATATGGATCTATACAAGATCTATCATTAAAACATACATACATGATTTGAAGAGTGATAGATTCTACTTACTCAAAGGAAAAAATACATATGTACATTTATTTCCAAAAAATGTTAACTTCGAAGCAGCTACTACGAGATCTATCGTCATTCACCCTAACATTGAGTACAGAATGCCAAATAGCTACGAATAATAGGTATTTTTTATAAAAAAATTACCTGTTTTCTTGAATCAAGTCGATTGAAGGCGGTCCAATTATGTTCAAAATAAAGCTATAATTCAGTGGTAACTGCACACAAGGGACGTCCCTTTCCGACAGAGGACGATTTGATTGCGTCTGCGATAGATTTATTTAACCCTCTAATATATTTTCTTAAGAGGATTTTTTATGCAAATTTAAAAGCTATTTTAGTTACAATTAGACATTGGTATTATTAAAAATATGTTGGGTAGTAAAGACGTGCCAAACATCATTACATTAATGGTGGAGTGTGTGGGACAGGTATTTGGTGATTTTTTTCGATAAAAAATAGTCCGAGTGTATTTCCAGACTACAATCTATCACTGTGCCAGAATTCATCCAGATCAGTTCAGACGTTTTGGCGTAATTGAGTAACAAACATCTAGCCATCCAAACTTCCGCATTTATAATATTAGGAGTATCTTATTTTTTCATTCCTTAAACTAATTATATTAGTTAGCGGAAATTGTTATTAACATATACAATTGTTATGTGACCTAAATAAATATATAAAAATGATAAGATTGATCAATGGCCATGAATAATGTACTAAAAATAGTCTACCTTTTTATTTTGTTTACTTTTTTCATGAATTAATATTTTAATATAAGAGTCTAGTTCACTAAAGTTATTTTGTCTATAAATTTTGGTATTTGTTTAATAATATATTTTTACTGACTGATCTGATTTAATGCGATTAAGCTCTAACTTTTTATTATGTAGCTCGAAATTTAAAATTAATGTCTTGCAACAGCTTGTCCGACTTCGTTTTTAACCCACGACGCAAAAATCGGTGTTATAATGGTAATCTAATTTAAGTTTCATTTTTTATCGTTCTCGTTCTCGAAAGAAAAACGCATTACATGCATTTTCAATTTTACATATAAAAACATTTAAGCCCTAGGCGACTAATTCTAGATAAAGACGGTACATTATCGACGTTCAATTTTAAATTGCAATGTTAATAATAGAAGCAAAGACAGTTCCGTGTTTTCCTAATGGCAGAGCCAGCTATTGCCCGAGGCGATGAGTTCAAGAGAACTAATTTATATATTATTTTTTACCCTTGCAATCATATAAGCCCAGGGCGCAAAGTACATACGACCTTGAGTATAGATAGGAAACATACTCAAAAACATTATAGATTAAATAGTATCAATATAATAACTTCCAATTACAGTTCTATTTTCGTAATTCCTCAGAATTTATGAAATCTCAGAAACGACGATACAAAATTGTTAGATTAAATATTGGACAACATCACATACATAACTCTGATCCCAATGTAAGTATCTAAATCACTTGTGTTATGGAAAATCAGAAGTAACGACGGTACCACAACACTCACACCACCCGAGACAATATAGAAAACTAATGAACTTTTTCTACATCGACTGGCCCGGGATTCGAACCCGGGACCTCGGAGTGGCATACCTATGAAAACCGGTATACACACTACTCGACCACGGAGGTCGATTATTTTTATTTATATGTATTCTCGAAATGTAATTTACACTATGTATATATTTAAATACGATTATATTATGTGTGTTTTCATATAAACTGTGAAATCATTTAGCGTTTATTAATTATCATAAAGACTAATGCTTTGATTTTCTTTAATTGCAATCGGCCGCTGTTTTACTTTTACTACAATCTCAACGCCCCTTAACCTACGCCTAGACTGGATAACCTATGTGATAACTCAACTAAAGATTTGACCTGTTTTTACGTCCAAGGTTTCTTATATTTATTACACTTTATTATGTAGTATTTGATAATGATTGTCTCGTTAGTCTAGTGGATAGTTTATAAGGCTAGACATTTTAAGGTCTGGGGTTCAAAATTCGGGTCGGCTCAATATAGTGTTGTTGGGTTTATCTGTCAACAATATCTGGCAGTAGGAATTTTGGAAATGGCAGTGTTAATACTCCTATGATAGTACGTAAAGCCGATGGCTCTGTGCATTAGGTCTTGAGCTGTTAGCTCTCTTTAGTCGGGTCAGATTTTAAATTTATTTTGTTGAATAGAGAGAGCACCATTCACCTAATATTTACGCTCATACTCTAGTATCTCCTACGTAGTTGTCTGTTCTCCTTTAATCACCACTATGTCAAAAATCTGCCAGGAAAACTTAATATTACATATCAGTAATATTCACTTTATATCTTAGGTACATTGTTGTTGTTGGAAAATTGTCTATAAAAATAAAACAGTTTGAATATACTGTTTTCCGAATCCAAACAAATACTGAATCAGAACCACAAATAAAATTTAAATATTTATTCAGTATTTAACCTGTTCATTCCGTGAACACATTACTACACCGCGATTATGCTAATAAAGATAAAGCAAATAAATAAAAGCTTTTTTATATATAATAACTTATTTTTTTCTACGTTATGTAATAATTTCTTTCAATATAACTGATATCAAAATGAAGGGCAACGGAATTGAAATATTCAGAAGTATTTCGTTAAGCATGTAAGGGATATTAAATTATATAAGTAATTAAATGTATTTAAAAAATATGTGTACGATATATGTAGGTAGGTGGGCGGGCAAATGGGCCATCTGATGGTAAGTGGTCACCACCGTCAATATAAATTAGCGCTGCGATAACCATTCCTTACATCATCAAAGTGCCACCAACTTCGGCTACGATGTTATATCTTTGAGCCTGTAGTTACACTAGCTCAGTCACCCTCAAACCGGAACCCCAAAAATACGAAATATTGCTAGTTGGCGGTAGAATATATGACGAATCGGTGGTACCTACTCAGACAGGCTTGCGCTAATACCTACCACTAAGTAAATTTTATAATTGAGGTATTTTATATATCTTTGCGATTACCATTAAAATTAAATTAATAATTTATTCATAGTTTACAATATATATTTTTTATCGACAAGATTGACAAAATATATTCGGATATGTGATGAGTATAATTTTCTACCGAGAGTAGTATTTATTGTTAGTTATATGTAAGTTAACCGGGAAACCGCTCAAATTAAAATACGACTCCTGGACATCGAGTGCCTAGAAACAAACGTTTAAAGCAATCATTATAATGAATGGTTATTGATTTGTGGCGTACCTCTTAAGGACCAACATTTAGTGCCCAGCCGTCGGCTATACCTAATCTATTCGGCCCTACCGTCACGATACCAACTTATCTCCGTCCTCTTATAATTTGGGTAAATTCGTATAATAATATCTGATAACGATCTAATTATTATAATGATCTTCTTAACATATCCCGTTGTTGGAGCGAAATCAGAACGTACGGAGCCTACGCCGGAGTAATGGTGTTATGAAATAGACATAAGTATTAACTAGGTTTGACTAATGATTTACTACACACTAAAATATATTTGTATCGTCTAATTTTAGAAGTAATTAAACATGTTATAGTTGAAGTATCTGTTTAGGATTAAACGTTTCCTCAGTGTTCACGGAACATTGGAACTTAGTTTTGTTCCTTAAACATAAATCATGAGTAATAATTTGTTATGTATCGATATGATTAATTCTTGGGTACATTTTGGATACAAGTATTATTTTGAGTGTAACAAAATATTTTTAGTTAAGTAAGTAAATAAATACTACAAAAATTTATTATATAGGGCTATTAAAGTTTGTCTTCTAAATCTTTTTAATTACGTGGCAAGATATATATATATATATAGTCTGTGGGTGGAATGACACAGATTGCACACAGTAGGTGGCGTGGTAATCGGGAAGTAAATAACTCTCGCACGAAATCGTGACGGGCACCTATTTATTTTTATCATATTGACGTGACCATTGAATGAGAATATACCTATAAAATATATAAACAAATACTGTACGGTATTTTATAAATATTGAAAATTTAACTATTAATATTTTATTACCCCCAATATATAATATTTATTTACATTAAATAATAAAGAATTAATACGTATAATGTATATATGTAGATATCGTTTGAGTAGTCTTTTTTATGTAGCCAGTAATTTAGAAAGTATAAATAACGATAAGGTACTATTTTATTAACCACTGAGATTATTTTTAAGTTTATTATTTATTAGAGTATGTAAAAAAAGTATTATACCCTGTACAAGATAGCTTGATCTTTTTTGAGAGATGTAAATTTTTCTGATCGACATAACTTTACAATGACGAACATATTATTTTCATAATTAGATGATTTTAAAAATTGTAAAAATATTGAAAAAAATACATATAATACAAAAGTTCCTAAAGATTGAAGGGTTATCCGAAAATTTTAAGACTTTTTCTATTATATATTATTGCTTCAGAGTAAAATTTAAACAGAAACACTGAAAATAATAGACGCTTGTATAACGTTACATCGGTCGGACGGTAGGGACGCGAATAACAGGCAGTAACTGCTACAAATATCGATTACAAAAATCCTTACTAAAGATCATTGTTAAGTTATTGTTACGAACGTGGGTCCTTTTGGTTGGGGACTCTTTGGCTAGTGGGTAGTGTCTCTTTAGCTGGTATAACTTTTTTTAGAAAAATAAGTTAAAAAAATTTGAATTCTAATTTGAATTACGCATTCCATCGTTCCATCGACTGTTATATATGTTATATTTTCTGTTTCTGATCACTAGCCCGTGTGTCAAAATGATCAAGCTAACTTGAACAGGGTATAGTTGATAATATTTCTAATATATATTGATATATCATATTAATCACCTATTAGATGTTTCATATTAACATGGTGTGTGGCGTGGCGTAACGTGGCGACGCGTCGCCACGACAACACTCAGCTTGACCCGCCGCATTAGAATAGTTTCACATCAAAGAGTCTTCGCTCCCACTAATAGGAGTACAAATTATAATTAAAAACAAACGGTACAGCTGTTTTCGTTTTTATGGATTATATATTGGATTTTGCGCGTGCTACCAATTGAATTATTTTAGTAATTTTATGAGTATAATAAACGAGATGTTATTCAATAGAGAATACTCGTACGTAGAACGTGAATCTTTAGCAATATTACGAGTTCAAATTTGAGAATGAATTAAGAACTGAGTTTTCGTTTGCGTCCCGTTTTCATGATGCCGTATATATGAGTAACTCACAATGAATCGCAGTTGTGTAATACGTATTTTAATTAATTTTATTTTGTAGATAGTGAAGATATTAATGAATAACTAAAGCAATAGATACATAATAATTTTATGAGTAATGTATTATTAAATCTAATAAGTTATAAAGAAATGTGATTATTACTCGTACTGATATTGCAATTAACCTAAAACAAGTTATTATTCATATGAAAAAAAAAACTAAGTATTGTTTCTATTTTTATGTAATTGTCCGTATGTCGGATAACTTTATGTGAAGTAATTTCTACATGCGACGCGCCCGTCTCGACTCTCTAAAAGCTTTTGTCCGGGTTATTTGCTCGAAACGCAAGCACTCGTTTAGAATTCATATTTTACATGGAAGCCAAGACACAAACAAACTTCCCACTCCTCATCTGAAAATGTAGCAGCTTACTGCATTGAAATACAAGTCTGTCATAAGTATTACTATAGGCGTTTCGCGTTTATAGAAAATGTATCAATGCAGAAAAGTTGTAAAATTTTACCTTCGCTAAAAATATTTAGACGACATGATATTTGTTTGAATTTTATAGTATAGTTTTTTTAGAAATGGTAGACGGGTTGGCAGATGATGGTAACATGAAAATTATGTTATGTGGTAACCATAATGAAAGAAATATTACCCACTCCTTACTCACTTCTTGCTCACTCCTTGCTTACTCATCTTTCAAATTGGAACATACCAATTGTTGTTTGGCTTAAAATAGCACCAAGTGAATTAGCGCCTTTTACTCTAAATAAGTCTGTGTAGGTGGCTGATTACCAATGCTATGTCATCAAGGCAATGCACATCGCAAACTTTTCGGCTTTACTATTCCTTTTTACGCAACCATTCAATTATACGGCCTAGATTGAATGTCGCTTTGTGCAACAAAATTGTCGTTCACGATAATAAAAATGCGTGGTGCGCTTAATCAATTCATTTAAATAATTGCACCGTTTTTTTATATAAATGCCCAAATTGATTGAGATCAAACATATAACTATATGTTTGTATGTATAAATATAACTAAATATTATCATTTAATATAAATATTGTTTCCGAAAACATTCTTTTTGAATATTAAATGTATAATAAATTATAGCCCATTTTAAATATCCGTGTTTGATTACAATTTAATTAATGCTTGAAATATATAACGAAAGAGTTATTATATTTTTTCTTCGACGAAAGTCATATAAATAGTGAAAATTAATATAAATACTTATCACGTAATTACGTGAAGACGTGGTACAATTCTGACTACATTTGACAACAAAGTTGATAGGACTATTATTCTTAGTCTACTTCCATTCGACTTGTATTTAAGCTAGTAAAGACTGGCTTGAATACAAAAAAAAATATAATACAAATACTCAAATATATTGAAATAAAACTAGTTTGCAGTTTTGCACTTTGCAGTGTTCGTGGTCACGAGTCTGCCCGTGACCACGAACACTGCAAAGTGCTCGAAACGTCGGGATGTTAAAATAATTAATATACGCGATTAAATCCGTTAAAAACTAGTTTTATTTCAATGTGTAATAATCGCGAAAATCTAAGACAACATTATGTGAACCAGTACTCAAATATAGACAAGAAAGAGGTGGTTATCTTCCAGGTTATCTTCAAGTTTAAAAAGAAAGAAAAGAAAAAAAAAAACAAAAACTGTTTCTTCAATATAAATATATTATACTCTTAGCTATAAATAGAATAAATTATCCATTGACCAAAGTATGAAAAAATATGAAACTGATAAAATACAATTATTCGTTTGACTAATATATTTACGCAATCTCTTAAGAATATCTATTTAAGGGCTCTATATATTGGAAGCTGTTTTTATTCTTATAGATTGGTCTGTCTAACATTGAAGAGGGTCGGTAATAAATCAAGCACTTCATTTCGAGTTGCAGAAGCGTGCTAGAGTCATTCGAAAGGCGAATCTTGAATCAGTCAATCAATTTGGTAGGAGATAATCTATAGTTTTTTATCGCTTTGTTTTTCTTTTATATTGTCTACTAAATGGTTATCAATTACACTAACAAAATACAAATAAATGATAGTATATCGAATATCTAAATATCGTATTATAATTGTATGAAGCAGTTTATGCTAACTAATAACAATATCAACTTCCTAATATATTTTATTCATTCTATTCTCTCTAACAACGTATTAATTTGAAAAATAAATAAATATAAAAGGCAATTCATTAAACGACCAGATAAAGCGTCCACGCATCTTCATTATCGTGAAAGACAATTTTGTTACACAAACAGCGACATTCATTGAAATGTAGGCCGTATAATTGAGTGCGTTAATGGAATAGTAAAGCCGAAAATTCTGCGGTGTGAATGGGCTTGATGACATAGCATTGGGGATTACTTCGGCCACCTACACAGACTTTAAAGAGTAAAGGGCGTATGTTCTGTTATCAAATACATTTCAACTAGTCTAAATATTGTTTGCGAAAGGAATATTAATAATTTTATTCATACTTTTATATTACTATTAAAGAATCAAATTGTTCGTTAATTAAATATATTGACTAAAAATTGAATTGCATCGTTGGTGTAATGACTAGCTTATAAGGTAGGATCGAGGTATTGGAATTAAAAAGTTATTTGATTTTACTGTAAGGATATTTGTAGTAGTAGCCAGATTTAGTAGTGGCTAGGTTTAAATTTCCGTGCCTAAGAAAGCATGTAAAACTAGTTTTGCATTTAAACTCTACCCGATGGGATTACCATCCCATAGGATTATGAAAGAGAGGAACTGGTACAACGTACTCTATAGTACACTATGTAGTTTGGCCACTGGAACTAAATTTTTTATTAAGAACATCATCAACGCAATTATATTGTTTATTTGAAGCTAACCTTATACTGAAAGGTTGAAGATACAAGATGAAGAATGAGTAAGAAAAATTCATAAGTAGATGAGTAATTATAAATTACGTACTTTGTGATGTTGGCAAGTATGCTTGCTATGTTTAGAGATTATTCAAATATTATGTAAGTTGGGTAATATCTAAGATTTTTAATTAGTTAAATATTTCTAATTTACTATTAATTATTAACATAGAACGTCGTTTCTTAGAAGAGGTTTTGATGTGTAATGGTTTTTATTACATTTAAAACAGGTAACATGAATAAAGTCGTAATACTCTTAAGCCATCAAAATATGAACGCTGTACATCAATCGGACTACTATATTTTATAAAACGATTATTTTTTTTATATATATTTATACATAATTCGAAAAAAAATAGTGTCGGAAGTTGATTACAAAATAGTTGAACACTATATTTATTTATCATTAAAATAAAAATATCAATTATAATAAAGTATAATTTTGAAGTAGTTTTATCAAATGAATTATCTACACGGAATAAGCTTGTAGTCTTTACATAATTAGAAGCGATGGCTATTGCTCAGCAGAAAGAGATTAACGAAGTGCCTACTTTGCTCCCTCTTTTAAATCAATTAACTTCAAATTGAATCGTGTTAATCCAAATAATTTATCACTCTGCTACGTTGTAAAGTAATTTATCAAATAAAACCCAAAGTTTCTGCCCGAATTAAAAACAATAGTAAGTGGTATGTCCAGATAAAACGAATTGATTCCCTTTGAAACGGACGGTGATGAATCAATCCGGTTTCGCAGGTAGAAGCTATTTCAAATTTATGGGCAGGGAAGCGACCAATGTGATTTTGATTCGATATTCCAGTATACAGTTTCACGGAATAGCTTCGAACTTCGCTCTTAAAAATGAAGATTATAAAATAAAACGCTCCTAGCTTCACAAATTATTGTAAGTTTTAAGTAATTATTAAATTTATCATAACACTATTTCTTAAGAAATAATTGACTCTATTTGCTTAATAATACGTAATGAAATTGTAAGGTAATATAACTTTACGTATAAAAATATTACGTCTACACAATTTAAAGTAGATGTACTCGTAAAAGGTGTTTTTTTCGCAAAATCTTATTTAAAATTTTGTCACCAAAACAGTGCATCGAGAGCAGGTTATCAATAAAATATTGCGGTTCAAAAAAAGCAAAACCAATATTTTACTTTATTTTTTGGTTTCCCATCCGCAATAGAGTAGGGACACAGATTATAATTATATCGTTTTAATTTTACAAGTTTTTAATAAGGGTGGCGTTAATCTATTTTCTTAAGTCACCAAGTTTCTGTACAAGATTCATAATTTAATTCGCCTTCCCAGTTTCTAAGAAATTTTCCTTTTATACTTTTTCTCTCATCTCTTAATTAATTCCTTTATTATGTTAATACGAATAATACAATATGTTGAATTATAAATATCAATCGTTCTGTTGTTAATTTTTTTTAAATATATGTTAAAAAAATAATTTGTTGTTGTGTTGAAACTTTGTCAACGTACTATGACAAAGTTTCAATTTTTCGTTCCTTCCGTGCCTTTGTCTATCTTTGCTATTCCTTTTATCTATTTATCTATCAAAACATTATTACTTATACATTTATAAACAGTCCATATGTCTTATTATTTTAAGACAATATCTTGTATATATATATCACTTATATACTAATCAGTCAGGTATAATTTTACTCATGGTATTTAGTTACCTTAAATAAATAAACATGATAATTTTGAAAACAGAAAATTTTACTTCTAATATAGAGATTTTATTTTGTTGTATTAATCGAAAGAGTATTTTTTTTAAAACTCGCCTGCTGTTTCATTTAAGCTGTGGTAAGGATACCTCTTGGTGACCGCAAACGTTTCATTGGTGCTGTGAGAAATATGACCCAATAAATTACTATATTATCGGACCGACTCGATTTTATACCATTCGTGGTCATTTTATTATCTATATCGATATGATATGAGATCCTATCAAGTTTATAATGTGTCCATTTGGCACAAAAGAGCCATTAAAAAAAGAATACGTAGCTAACCTTAAAATAAAAGACTATTCGGAAGATAAGGACTGTTTTAGTCTATTGCCGTAAGGAAATGAAACATATATATAGAATAAAGTAATCAGTGTTTTTTATCTTTTTTTAATCAAGTTTAGACGGTTAAGAACTTTGATCCAAGTTTTATATTTTCAATTTAAAATTGTATGAAAATTTTACGTAACATTCTGAATAAAAAGTATTTTCACCATAGTTAAAAAAATGTGGACGTGGTATGAAATTTTTAATTATATAATACACGTTTATGGAAACCAACTTCTAAATAAAACTTACGGTTTTAATTAAAATATGAAAATGAAAATGTGGTAATAAATATTAGTCTTTATTTACTTTATGTATTTTTTTCTCTTTATATATTTAATTTTGTGTAAAAAATATACAGTATACAATATACATACAAATTACATATTTAAACAAATAGTTATACAATAATGATCTTACTCATGATTATTAAAATAATTTCATCTAATAAAAATACAATTACTGCAAATAAATTGACAGCGGCTGTTAACTACAAAAACTACAAAAAACATCTGTAGATTCTAATATTTTAATATTTTTTTAGTCATCTGAATTTTTACCTCATAATACGAACGTGTACTTCGACTAAGGGCTTCTGTTTTCTGAAAACCTGGCCTCTATTTATTTATTCGTAAATATTTTTGATGTATGTCCTTGAATTCAAGCTACTTTCTAAATATAAATATTAGACATTTGCATAGAAATAATAAAATGTTTTAATTAAGAAACTTATTTTCTACGCGAGTTTTCTTCGTCTATCGTCTACGCTAACATTTTTAAGTCTGCTTGTGATCAACTTCTTCGAAGTCTTGTTTATAATGAAAAAGTATGAACATGGTTGAATTTTGAAACAATATTAAATGCACCGTGTAATGCAAAGTATGCACCGTGGAAGTGTACAGAGTACACGATATACCTATTTCCTTCAGAAAATTAATAATTCAATGCGTAAAATATTCCATGTCAGCTAAGGCTGGGCGTTCCACAAGGTTGAATTATAAGTCTTTTTGTATTTTTGAACCGTATAAATAATTTTATTGGATAATAGCAATATTTGTGGGGTTGCTTTCTTAGCGAAATATGTTTTAGTTTTTTTTGGTATTACCTATTACAATGTTTTTGATTTAGTTACCAATGGGATCGATTATAGTAACACCTAAAATCTACCTAAACCTTACCTTAGTATATTACTTAGAGGATTAAATAAGTTAAAAGTGTATTTATTTATTAAATAAAATTGGTCATAGTTATCTATAATGCTTGTAAATATTATTTTTATATTATGTACCCAAAGCAGGCGGGAAACAGCTAGTTTAAGTATACAATTAGTAATAAATATAATTAGTAATATCGCCGTTGTAATCAATTATATTGGATGTTATTGCCTTTCGGAATTTTCAAATATAAATTTAACCTATGTATGTATATTTGTGAACGTTAATTTAATAGCTATTAAATGTCTATTTAATACATGTTAACTATTTTGGCAGCCATAAGGTAATTTTAACGAAGTTTATATGTACACAGGTGTCTTGTCTAAATCCTAATGCCATGCTACTTTTAATTTAGCAATATTTGTGGTAGGCATTGTTTGAATTGTTTGCCACTGTTACAAAGTTTCCTACGAGTATGTTTATTGTTTGATATTTTGATTTATTTGATTGTTTGTTTGACATACGTAGGTCACAGTTGGATGGAAGTTATGATTAATTTATAAAGCAAGCAAATCAAAATTAAATTAAGCCTGTAATCTCGACCGTACCCTTCTATCGTGTCGTCTCCGTCGAAAGTGGCATTGGAAAATAATGGCTTTTATTTGTGCCGATAGGGCAATATACTGCACTATTTTACCCTTATCACAAAAAAATAAATGTCATAAAAAGGAAAAAAAAGCCATATACAAATAAAGCAAGTAATATTTTTTATACCCTTAAAAGCACGATCATGTGTTATATGAATAATTACGAGAGAGGAACATTTTTGTTTTAGATACATATTTCAGCGGTGTTCATCAAAGAGTTTTAAGAACCAAAAATCACATAATTTATACAGCAAGGCGAGTGCTTATATTTAAATTATCAGATAAGTTTCACTTTGATGTGTTTAATCCGACCCGATGAATTTGATTGCTGTTTTGAACGTCTGAAGCTATATTTCAAATAGCACAATTACCTTACCAAGGATTTTGACAATTATTATACAACTTTTTGTTGTTGTTTTACTGTGTTGACGGAGAAAGAATAAATTTATTATTCTGATATTTATATACCATTGTTCATTGAGAATTAAGAAGAACGATATTTTTATTTTTAAACGTATAATATATAGTTATGTACATTGCTCTCATTGACTAACAATCATTTTAATTTCAAGCAATTTGCAAAAATGTGTATTTTTTTTACGATTACTGCAAACTATGATGTTGGAATGTGACTAGAACTTTCTACCGAGCTAAATAATACGTCTCAAAACATACAAAGCTGAAAATGTAACAGTAATGAAATGTGAGTAATAAAGCAGGTGGAGCATCAGCAGTTTGTAATACGCGTCGGTACCAATCCCTTTTATTAGCTATTTGGAACTCATTCGCGGATACGTATCTACTTAACTGTATCTCGAATGCGTGAGTGCCGTGAAATGTGGGCGAAAATATTCAACAAATTGTATTCGCGAGGGAGAAAAGAATGAGAATGGAAAAAAAAACGTTTTCGGAGAACTGAAGCATTTATTACCATTATTCATTGTAAAATGTTGAATCGTAATACTGGAACAATTATAGTTTTAATAAGGTAGTAAGTACGTTTTTAATAAATGTAATTTGAAAATTAATAAAAATTAATTTATATTTTTATTGTTAGCAACATTTTTATAAAATTTGTAGAGCGACAGTGCGGCAATACAGCATTATCATCAATTTTGCCCGTTTAGAGCGTGCTGTGGTTTTCTGTTAAATAACGTATTCTCACTTAGAATGGTTAGCGTACATTACGGTCTGTTTATTTTCATGCATTATAATAGGACACTGCGACACATTTTACCACACGTAACATTTACATATTTCAATTATAAAATCAAAATTAACCAAAAACAAATAACATGACCTATCTGCACATTACCGCTGCGTCTATACACATAAATAAAAATAATAATAATTGCATAAATCATCCTTGTGAATAATTTCTTCTGTGTAAATATTAGTTTATAGTTCATTTAATAATGTAAGTGGAATCTGTTTTGAATATGTTTATTGTTGTTAATTATAATAATGTATTTTTAAAATCTGATGTACTCGTATATGTGGTAAGTTGGTTTCGTAATAAATTAAAAATGTGTTTTCGATGTAATCCAATTTATTTAAATTGTATTTACATAAATAAAATTGAACAAATATAAACCTTATTTACATATATTAGGTTGCGAAATTATTTTTTTACCTACTCATAATTATTCGTCATATTTTAATTTGATCTTACTTTGGTAAATGTAAGCTTCAGGTTAGGCTCAATAAAATATAATATGGTAGCATACCGAACATTAAACATTTAAGCACATCCGGAATAACCCGCGGGTAAACCGAATCCCTGGTATGTGTAAGTTAAAATATCTATGAGTTTCTGTTTTTTGCTCATAAATTACTTTGTATCCTGTTGCATATTATGTGTTTAATCTCTGAAAGTAAATTAATTATATAAATAAATAAAAGCTTTAACGTGAAAATTTTGTTTGTGTCAGAAATACAGTCAACCCTTTGAATTAATTAACGCGGTTTAATCGTTTAATTTTCAATTTGTTGTTGTGCCAGTTGTTGCGATATCGGGCTAATGTCACAGAAAATTTCGAACATGGACATCCGCTAGATAAAAATCGCCCTTTTCATTTCAAAAACCAAGACTATTCATAACAAATTTATTTGTTTCATTTATTTGTTCTTTAATAAGCACAGTAGTATTTGTTGTCTGTTTCTTTACTTTTATTTTTGTCTTTCATGATGAGTTAGCCTGTAAGAGTGATGTACATGGTAATATTTTTTAAGACTGAATGTGTATGTAGAATTAGACACTTTGTATATCACGTTTGCTTCCCAAATAAATAAATAAAAATTAAAACAATCAAGGACCGATACGATATCCTATTATCCGATATCCTATATTCTATTTGGATACACAAATACACTAAGTAAATTTTCGTTGGTATGTTTTATGAACAACTTCTTTTTACGTATTTTGTTGTTTGCATATAGAAAATTTATTTGTTCTTCCTTAAAGAATTACTTTCAGCGTATTTAACGCGCTATGACTTTCATTTACAAAACAGCCATTGACCGCAATGGGGAAGAACGCGTGTGGCATGCAGAACGCAGGCCGGATTGAGGGTTGCCTACCATTGGTTTAGAGCATCGGTACCGTTGTACCATCTTCATAATCTCAATGCAGCATCGTAAGGCATCAACAGACTTTTTAAACTAGTTTTTTAAATAAAAATATTTTTTCAACATACAGGTCGATCCTGGTGCTTCCATGATTTAACGCGAAGACCGTGTAAAGCGTTTTGTATTTCCCGGGTTCCTAGAAGCATCCCTAAGACTGGTTTTGAGACGGATCCTTCCTCTGAGAAGACATCTGCAGAAAAATAATTTCTTTATAATATAGTCACGTACTAGACGCCACGATATGCCAACGGGGCACTATGATAGGAAGGTAGCACGAAAAGATCTGCCCCATCTTGTCTGAGACCTGGCGAAGTTTGTAAGGTACGAAGCAAAGTAAAGTGATAATAACGAAAACCAAATATTATGCGAAAGGGACAGTCTGATGCGGTAGAAAGACTTACTAAAAAAATATTAATTTTAACATTCTGTAACATCCGACAACCGTTATATTAAAATAATACGATTTTTTTAATTTATATTTGCATTTAAAAAAAAAAAAATTAAAATCGTTCATATTTTGGTTAAAACGTATAGTAGGTAGTAGTTGAAGCGCATAACAAATATATAATTATATATAACATTATAAAAATAATTTATGATTAATTAATTAATGACTATGGTAATCAACACAATGCATAATTATATACAGAAATTAGGTCATTAATAAGTGATACTTGGTTTGCATAAATCACTTAGAATTTGCAGATGGAACGACTGGTGCCATCCTTGTTTTTCTTTGCGATATATTTAAACAGATTTCTCGAGTTGAGGCATGTAAGTATCGACATGCGTTAAATTTATTTGAAGTGTACAATACTACATTAGTCAAGACGGATTATTTGTCAGTCCGCCTATCTGCCGAGTATTTTTTGTGATGAGATTCTTATTCATTTTTTATATTTTTCTTAAACTATATGTCTTTTGGCGCAAAAATTACATTATGTATAAATGTTGTCGTCAATTGTTTTCTTACTGCTAACCATACATTCCTGAAGTGTCGAGCCCAGTATTTCGTTCGGTATCTTTCTACTAATGTTCTACAATTAATTGATTTATTTAATAATTGTGGAGTTTGAGGGGTTATAAAACAAAAATTTTAATCTACTGAATTTTGTACGAATAAAATATTGTATTAGTGTGATTTGTAAATAGACACTTACAAATAATCGTGTCCGTACTTAGGATTTTTTTAAATCCTTTCGTTTTTTTTATAACAATAATAAGCTTTCGGCGCTTAGTACATTTTCTTTCCGCGATAACACATTTCCTCTTCTGTCACCCATACTTCAAATATATGTATATTTGTTTCTTAAATGAGTCGCCGCGTCGTTGTTGTGACGAATGGACTACGGAAAAAACAGGCATCGTTTTGTATCCATTATCATATTATATTTAAAAGACCATTATACCACATATTTCAAAATAATTCGTATGATATGTCCATAATGAAATATTCATAAATATAAAATTGCTGTAGATAGAAATGAGATTGCGTATCGATAGGGGCGTGTAAGGGACGTTCTTAAGTGTAAAACGGTTAAGGATGAATTCGTTTATTGCATATGAAAGTAAAATTTCGACGATCTAATAATATTTATATTAACCGGATAATCTTATGTCCACATTTACACCTATACATGAGTATGAGTTATGGTGTAGTTATTTTTAAAATCAGTACGGGAAACTGGTAAGTTTCTTTCTCATGACAGATTTACTGTTCCAATAACAATTTATAAGTTAAAACCTTGTAGAATTTGCAATGATGTTCACGTTTTTCATGTCAATGATCTAAATTTAAAGCGATTGAAATTGTAAAGGTTATGCTATTATAATAATATTTTATAGAAAAACCTTCTTCGACGCGTTGCATCTTTTGGTATAAGTATTCATTTAGTCTTTACAAAAATACCCTCTTATTTATTATTGTATAGCTTATTTCATGAAATGACACCAAAATTTACAGTATATACTAATTTTACAATCAAAAATTTAAAGACTACAAAAAAAATCAATTATGGAAAAAAATGAATGTGAGGCAAATTAGGTATGGAGCTACGTGAGGTTAATAATTTAATTAAAAGTTTAATTTAAGTCTTGGCAGCTTACTACTACTCCCTCAAAATAAACTTAAACCAAAATATATTCGCAGAAAATGCTAATATTTTCTCTGTTTTCTTTATTTAATAAATAAAAGCGAGATTGAAAGAGGCAGTAAATACACACTCTTGGTACTAAATATTTAGTGTAACCATCCACCGATCTCGTAACGCTACGCAGCTTAATGAAATTGTATGTAAATTTTGTTGACGTTGCCCAGCTAATGTTAAATATATCCGATTTGGCTCGTGATCTCATTACGATCTCTTAACTATATGACTTAGGATACATTTTATGTTCGTCATCAGTAAATATTGTATATAAATAACGTAGAATACTATGTACAATATTTACATAGTATGACAAAGTGCTTAGTTGAATATTCACATTTTACGAATATAAATTTAATTTAAAAAATCTAGTGAAATACTGAAACGAGAATGTGAGTGTAGAGATTCGCCTTTGAATCCCGTATTAAAAAATAAATAAACTCACAGCTAAAATGAAGGTGTTGTCTCGCCAAATTTTTGCAAAAAAATCATTAATTTAAATTTTATGTGTTACAATTTTTGACTCGACTCCAATAACTTATTAATTAATATCAGTTCTCTAACTTGTCTGATCTTCTTGTTTTTCGTTATTATTAATTTTAATATGTACTGCATATAATAGACCCTGATTGTCTGTTAACAGTTACCAAAGAAGAATCTTGTTTCGTTCTAAATATGTACAGCTCTTGTCATATTTGATTGCAGTATGTTATATGTATGTACATATAACGCGCTTTGTTATTTAGGAAAAGCGAGACGACATCGTTTATAAATCTTTTAAAACGCGTAGACAGGCCCGTATTAATCATTTCGGAGCCCTTAGGCAATGCACTGCTCAAGCCCCTTTACCATTTTCTAACTTCCCAAATTACATTTATTCTACTACAATACAATTATACTTATTACGGTAATAATATTAGGTTTTTTACTATACTATGAAAGTATTCCATCAGTATAATTAATGGGCGAAATATTTGCCTTAAAAATTTAATTTAACAATTATTAAATGAATGACAACGTATGTCAAATGGACAATAAAGGCCTAAGCGTCGAACGCATACAACTATATGTTAATTAACCATTATTTTAAATCATAATTAAGAGTATCAATATACCCACAGTCATGCTCATTGTCTTCCAAGATATATATATATATATAACATCTCAATCGACATATATATATATATAAATAAATATATATATATAGAAATATGTCGATTGAGATGTTTATAATATGCAATATAGTAGGTATCATGTAGATATTATAGACATAATGTTTTTAATTTCTCAATGAAACTTATGATTTCAATAAGTATAAGAATGAGGCCTAATGCGTTATTATATCACTCACATTTACATAAATTACTGTAGCAGCCTGTAAATTTCCCACTGCTGGGCTAAGGACTCCTCTCCCTTTGAGGAGAAGGTATGGAGCATATTCCAGCACGCTGCTCCAATGCGGGTTGATGGAATACACATGTGGCAGATTTTCTTTGAAATTAGACACATGCAGGTTGCCTTACGATATTTTCCTTTTCCTCACGATGTACCGCTGAGCACGAGATGAATTATAAACACTAATAATATCATTAACAAAATAATTGAGCACATGAAAATTCAGTGGTGCTTGCATGGGTTTGAACCCGAAATCATCGGTTAAGATGCACGCGTTCTAACCACTGGGCAATCACGGCTTTTATCACGCACGCCACGCGTTAAAAAATGGGTCTAATTACAAGCATATAAATTATACATTTTCTATAACTTTGAATTAATGTGCTAGTAATTATTTATTGAATCTATATTTGTACTTTCGAAAAGATTTCATGTTTCATATGACCATATAAGCGTGATATATTCGATTTATAATGTTGAATATGAGAAGAAATATTACAAATAATGTGTATGTTAATTTTTTTCAGTAAGTTCTAGAAACTTTTGGTTCTTCTTTTATATATTTCCTTTCCAATCATTTTAACAACAAATAATATGACAATAGTTTGTTGTTTGCATCTAATACTGGTGGATATGAAAGGATATTTGAATAATCCATGAAAATAATCAGGTAAAGTTTTTTGGGAATACGGTGAAAACAAGGCAAGAAATTTCATTTCGTATTGCTTCGAACAATCGTCGGCCATCAACGTGCTGTGCATATAGAGAACTGTCTATCCCATGATATTATTATACTTCATATAGTGAAGATATTCTCTACCCTTTCTAGGTATCTATATCGAATTTCCATTCAATTTAGATTTATTGGCATGGATCAGTCTTTTTGCATTTTAAAATGCCAATCATTTATTTTATTTACTTTGTGACGTATATGTGATAAATATAATACAGGTGATGTGTTTTAGTAGAATTCTAACCGATGTTTGCGAGTTCAAACCAAGGGCACCACTGACTTGTTATGTATCTAATTTTTATTTATTTTTATATCGTACTCGTGAAAGAAAACGTCGTATGAAGTTCCGTGTGTGTTGCATGAGAATATAACTAACCAATATTGTAGCAGCGTGGTGGAATAAGCTCCAATTAAAACAGCTTGGGTTGCACATTTAAAGACTTTTTATTATTATTATATTTTCCAGTGTCTAAACTATACTATCAAAAAAAACCACATTGGTACCATAATGGAATTAAGTATTATATAGTTTGTAATCCTAAATGTAAAAAAAAGGTAATACTACTAACTTGTCGCAAGAAAATTGTCATTACACAGTTAATGATACTGGCTTACCAATAGGGTATACACCTACATATTTTAAGTAAATATGAAATATATTGTTAATTTATTTTATTGTTAATTGCATTGCAAATTGTAAAATTAAAAATAATATAAATATGTAAAACTGGCACAAACAATACCAGGTTAATTAAAAAAAAAAAAACTGACATATCATAGAAAATAACATAGAAGTATCGAATATCACAAAGGTAGAAAACTCAATTCGAATTGAAATTGAACATTGTAAATTCATTGAATAATATCTGAATAGTGGTCTACGTTATATTGTATGAATATTAATAGAATTGACATAGACAACAGATCACCTTGATCTATATTTTTTGGTATAAACTACGCCTAGTATATTAATTATTGATGTGAACATTTTCAAACATTTAGAAATTCGAACTTTTGAAATATGCATATAAAACATGTTTTTTCCTCCAAATAACATGTTTTTCAGATAAATTCTTCAACATATTATGTCAATATTATATTGTTTAGAAACTCCATGACTTCAATGTTGTTTGCTTACGTTAAAATCAATACGAAGTTTTTTTTGGAAATTATTGACGAGAAGTGACGTTTCAATTTTAACTGCAAACAATACTTTGGCTTTTTACATTTAGTGTTCGTCTATTGGTCGATTGACTGGCACACAACACACAGCCTAAAGTGTACCGATGGGGTAACCAATTGATCTAATGGGATGAGATTTTGCACTCCTTGCAAAACGTAGGCGTGAACTGAGGAAGAGTATTTCGAAATTCATCGGGGATGAAAGTTTGTATGATAATTATTTCAGACATTAATATTATCAGTAAAATTGTCAGATGTTTATCAGTAACAGACATACGTTAAAGTATTTTTTGAAAATGTTCTCTCCTAAGAGTTAGTCTTATTTTCCGAAAGTCAATGCGTCAAACTGTCAGATTGGTTTTAAATTGATTCACTTTTTAGTATATACTACATAAAATGACATATTGAAGATATTTATAATGTCACAATATTTGTGAACTGCACTATGAATAGGTGTTCGACAAGAATACATTTTAGGTCATATTCTATTAACTTTCGATGTGCATATTATTTACACATTTGTTCAAGGGATTTTCGATAGTGTATCGTTTACAAGATATCATCACTGATATTCAATTGTAAGTTCAATAATAACAAATTATTTCATTTTAAATGGAATTATTTCAATGCGTATTGTTTGCCTTTCATTTTGTAAGAAAGCAAAGTAAAAAAAAACAAAAACGGTAAAGTAACTTCAAACTCTACCTCCTGCGTTTATATCCTTATTTAATAATAAATACTACAAACAATACATCTTTATAAGAATAGACAAGTATCGCTTGAATCATTATAATATTGCTTTATTTTATTGTGATTATATTTTAGTGCAAATTTTCCAATTAGAATCTCAGCGGAATCTCTTCTGATATTTCATGCAGTAATGATGATGAGAATACAATCAGATTTTTTGTTTGATCGTTATTGTTGTAAGAGAGTATTTTGTTTACATTTATTCTCTCATCAAACGGACACAATAAATACAAACGATTTGTATTACTAATAAATTAGTTCTTAGAAAACAAATTTCCAAATAAGGTCGAGATTTTTTTTTATATACACTTAAACATTTATCTAAACGTACACTGATATTGTTCTTCATACAATTTAAAAATGGAATAACTTAACTTGTAACAGTTTTATGGCCGTAAACAAAATCTGCGTACGTATGTACGTACTACGTAGGTTTACTGTTTTTTATAGAACGTCCTTATAGCCGTTATTTTTATAATATGTTTATGTTATTAATATTGTAGTATGTAGGTAGTAGATACCTTGTCATGTGATATTGGCTATTAAGCGGTCTTTTGACATAACGAAAATCAATCGAATAAAATAAATGATTTTTTTTGGTAAATAAATTTCATCGATCATTAGTTATCCTTCGATATGGAGCATGTGATTGCTCTCAAACCTTGAGAGTAATTATTTTGTGCTAATAAATAAAATTACTTTATTTAAGCCCATTTCTTTTCACACGAAGGTTATAATATCAGTTCAGTTTTTTAAAATGCCTATCAAGTAGATTCACTTCAAATTGAGCTAAATTCGTTATTAATACATTTTATTTCTGACAAAAGAAGCCTTCCTGGGGAATGTGAAAACAGTTTATAACGAATGGTTAATATTAGTAACAGTGTCTGTGTCCACGGGAGGTAGTTTATCAGGTGGCTCATTTGACAGAAAAATGGTTTAATTTAATATTGGGCTCATGCATAGAATAATTTAAAAATTCGAATAATTATTTAATGAAATTAAAACTTTGTGTCTAAAATCTCTGCCATGATATCGATATTTATATAGTCCTCTCACTAGTTTGCTTACTCTAGTGACAATATGATAGCGTATAAATTGCGTGACTATGTTCTTTCAAGTGTGTACATAAATTTAAGTTTATGTTGCGATTTTAGATGTGTGCGTGTCTAATGGCGTGTTTTTGATGTGTAGTGAGTAGTGACGTGGTTTTAATGTGTGCTATCTCGCGTTCCAATTCCCGCTAAATATGATAAACTTTTTATTCAGAATGAGTATTCGTGCATGACGCCCCGCGGAATATATTGCAATAAAATGTTAACAAATTGACGATAAATAAAAGTATTCTAAATTTAAATTTGTACAGTGAATTCCTATTATCTTTTTTCTATGTAATGATCTCTAAAGGTTTCAATATGAAAAAATATCTTTTATTAGGTATTATGTTATAAGTACTCTCGATTTATTCTAAGAAATCCGAGAACTTACCAGAACACCAAATATATGTTTCAAATACATCACGAGCAACGCAAGAAAAACGCTTTCATGAACGGAAACGTAGACAACAAATATATTATGACATTTCATTTTTGCAAAAAAAGGATTAGACTACTATGATCGAGTCATCTTAATTAAATTTAAATTATCGTAATTAAAACAAAGGTTAAGTATACTAAGGTTAGAGTAAAAAAATGGAACAGGGTGTATGTCATTGATAGAAATGCGTCGTAGTAATAACGCGTTATGAAACTTTGAATTATATCATAATATATTGCATCGGAAGATTATTCTATTATTAAATATAAATTTTCCACTGCTGGGCTAAGGCCTCCTCTCCCTTTGATGAGAAGGTTTGGAGCATATTTCACCACGCTGCTCTAATGCTGGTTGGTGGATTACACAAGTGGCAGAATTTCGTTGAAATTAGACACACGCAGGTTTCCTCGCGCTGTTTTCCTTCACCGCCGAGCATGTGATGAATTATAAACACAAATTAAGCACACGAAATTCAGTAGTGCTTGCCTGGGTTTGAACACGAAATCATCGGTTAAGATGTACGCGTTCTAACCACTGGGCCATCTCGGCTCAACCATTATGTTTAATTATACAATATAACATTCAGAATTATAACCTACGTATAAAAATAAAATAATTTCTGAACCAGTGTACCTATATTTCGATATTTTAAGGTGTTATCAAATTTCGTTTCGAATTATCGTTCTACGCTTTTTTTGCTTCGATGTTGTAATTCAATTAATTTTGATGAATTACGTTAAGCAGAAAACCATAGCTATAATTAGTCAAGTTCCGCCACTTATAAAACCATTCCTATAATACAAAACAGCTGTTTTGTTTTGGAAATTATATAACATTATTAACAATATAGCCAGTTTTAGGAATACTGATTACTTTGAGCTATTTTGAGAGAATTCGTTTCTTTTTTTGGATTCATGAAATGTAATTTTTATATGATTATAAGCTACTGCAAATTTTAATTGGTCTTAGTATGATCGTACATGTATAAAAGCGAACTACCACTTATCACGAGAACTTCCAATTTATAGGTCAATTGGATCTATAATTTTGACTTGAAATTAAGCAAAGTTTCTCTTATCGTTAGTGATGTATTTTTGGAAATTTTAATTTCAACTTCATATGAATTTTTCCCATATTAGGTTGAAATAGTTGGCTTCCATAGCAAATTTATAAATCGCTAACCAAATTTCTTGCAAAGTTTAATATCTGCTACGACTGTCACGAGTAGGTTAATGTTGATGTTCTAGATTTAATTTTACACGTACATCGTAATAAATAAAAGTAAACTTAATAAAGGTATGTTAAAATATAAATTTAATAAAAAATGCCAAGCTATAAAGATACAACACTTTTTTTCTAAGTTTTATACGCAAGATTCCTCCTTTTGGCGTCAGGTGCGTACGTAATAAATTGTTCGCAAGGCTATTACATTACCCGTAGATAAAGACTTCCCTATTGCGGTATTAAGAAAACCTCTTTAAGACTATAATATTATATCCACAAACCCATATCAGTTACAGCCTTTCTTTATTTCCAATTTAATAAGAGATATTATTTTAGTAACTTTCCGGTATTATATTAGATTTATACATGTGATAATGTTATAATCACAAGGAAGTATGTAAACTATTTCAAATATTAGTGCACTTTGCGCAAGTCGAAATGAAACATTAATTTTCTGTTTATCGTCTGTAATTTCGATTCAGATGTCGTGATTAAATTGTTTGATGATTTCATTTCAGATTATGCTATAATTGTCATCTTTAAAAAACTATAATGAAATATAATAATATAATGTTGAATGGTATGGAAAAATAAATAAGTACTCGTATATAACTCTTAATATTATGTCTTATTTATAATAGAAGTCAATGTTTACTGATGGAGAAAAAAATGTGTTATACAATAAACAGTATGTGTCATGAAGATAAATCTCACGCTGATAAGGGTAGTACCCGCTTCCTCATCGATTCCTTCCCGATGTATCCTCATATTGTATGATATTTGTAAATATAAGTTTAATTTCGGTGTTCACATAATCTTTTGTAAATATTATGGCTTTGTCGATAAACAAAATGTGCTCCACAAATAAATTTAACTGAAATAACAATTTATATTGATGGGTGAGATTAACATTATTTATTAAGCTATTACAATGCAACGTTTTAAATTTTCATGGATATTTATATTTTTGAAAGTAGCAATTTATTGTAAATGTTTCAAAATAAGTTGATACATATAAAAACACAGCTTTAAAGGTGATTATTTTGGCATGTAGTTGCAATTTACTAAAATAAGGTCTTAATTCTTAATTTTGTATTGATTATTTAAAATTCACTTGAAACCAGTGAAAACTTCGCCAACCTTTTCCCCATAAACTTGAATAAATGTATTATTGCGAAGTTAATATCTAAGCCACATGAAAGTTTAGAGAGAAATCGGCGAATACTTCATACTTTTAACCACGAGTGGTAAATCGGAGTCTGTATCGTTTTTCTTGCGTTGACGTAATATATATTTTGTCCTGATATCTTGGTGCCTCTACGTAAAAAAAACCTTTTTCATTATAATATGTTTCTTTGCTTTCACGCAATCATGCAAACAAGAATGAGATCGTCTTAATAATAGTAAAAATTTTTTCTTCTTAATTAAAATGATATATTTACTCATCTTGTTTATCGAATCGCAATAACTGCATATTTTCGTTTTAATAAAATTGTTTAAGATTTCCAAGAAATGTTTTATTAAGGTGAAATTATATTTGATGTAGTCCCTTTGTGCTAGTTTATTAAATCATAAATTTTCCGCTGTCTCCTACAAATTTATGCCAACCGTTCAGGAATTTTATTAAGTTGATTTAGGATAATTAAACGTTCTTACTGTTTCAATGTCTGTCTTTGCATATGTTAAGAAACTGACAAACAATCTTATTAGATTTGTTTTATATATATATTAATCAAAGAACAGGATTGTTTAAATTGAACATTCCATACAAAGAAAATCACGAAAATCGGTAAAAAATTACTTCTATTTAACATATCTATTTATTTTTAATTAAGGATTTTTCTATTGGGTTTTGAAGATTTTTTTTGCTTTTCTCTCCGTGCCCTCGCTAAGTGAGTAGGGAGAGGTAAGCAGGTGTTAGCTACTCGATGTCCTTGCCTGGGTCCTTAAGAACACGTATAAAATAATCTTCATGATCGGGTGAGGAGTTAAGATGTGAAAGCTTAACAAACAAATAAACAATAACAATTTCGTATTCATATTTTTATTGTCTATTTTTAAATTATTTACGATGTAGATGTAGATCGTACATATAACTGGATCACATTTTATTAAATTTCAAACCTAGGTATTGATAATAAGAAGTCTATTAAGCCTTGTATTAGATGAATGTCTAGGCATTAACTCTGAAAGCTTCAAAACTTTTGCTTTGATATAAACTGTCAGGCGTCTCTACCGAGAGTTCACCGGGCTTCGATCTTCTAAAACTTTACACTATTGATCGTTTTATGTTTGACATGAAGTTCATTAAATGTGATGTATATTTACTATTTTTAGTTCAGTTGAAATAATCATAACCTTTGTAATTCTAGTTTCAATGTTAGTTCATATAAAAAATATAAATATATTATTACATTTCATTTTCTATATAAAGAGTTAATATATACTTATTGTTATTATAATCTTCAATTCATAAAAATATAAAAGAATACGTTATTCCAAGCTATTAGTTTAGTTTAGCTCTTTTTTTTGTAGTGGTAACAAAAACTACGTAACCATTTGAAAATGTCATGCAAAATGTAAATATTATAGAGGTACGATTTGGTTCTCTTGTTACCTTATTGTTTCTAGTTTCCAGACCGAATTTAGCTTAGTTTAGTACTATTAAAATCTTCTTAAATCTTCTTTAAAGGGATCTTCCGAATAATCTTTGTGTTTGTAAATATGACAATTATATTTTTTGTATTCGTTAATTTGTGCTATAGTTTATATAATCTCTTTTACCTATTTTTTATTATTTTATAAGCTTTATTACTATTCAGCTGATGTAGAAAACACAGCGATATTTTTAAATTTATCTTTCATTTACGTTTCGATACCATTAACTCAACTGTCTTTTTTCTACATAACTCAGCTAGCTGTTGTCACGGCTACAGAAAAGTGGATCTGATACTCAGGGTGCCTTTTTAAAAGAGCTTCATTCGGTTTTCCTCTATAAGGTTATCTTTAAAAGGGTTTTGTCTTTACACAATAAACCGTATAAAATACTATTTCATATTATCTTGTAAAAAATTATTCTTTTATAAGATATTCTTTATGGCTAATTCGTACAGAATATTTTATAATATGGTAACAACCATCAATAATTGTAGCTAGTGCAAATATTAGAATAGTATCCATTTTGATAATTAAAATATAGGCTTTATGCAAATGCGTCTCGGCAGGTACCTCACAAAGTATCATTGTGCTACAGTTTAAAGGGTGCTTAAGCCAGTCTAATTACAAGCAGCGTTGTTTGCGCATAGATGAATGATTAATATTTCGTACTGCACCAATCTCTATGAATAGTGGTGAACACTTCTCATCAGGTCGCTCATTTGCCAGGTCACCTACATAAATTACATATTTAAAAAAAATGATTTTTATAGGTAGGGTACAATAATTATATTTCATTCTTTGAAGGTGTATATAAAATATTTAAAAATTAACTAACCTTAACAAATTAAGAAGACTGCGGTTTTGATAAAAGTATTTTTTACCCACTCCTGACTATGTATGGATCTAATCACTGACGAAAACGCGGCTCTACAGGCAAAATTATCGATGCGCATTTGTTTGAGTAACGCTCGTTCTTAAACGTCTCATTATTATTATTATTATACTATTGTCTTATTATAAGAGTGCGGGTCACAAATTAAAGAATAAATCCAATGAATATTTTAGTTTATTTATTTATATTCCTTAGATTTATAATAATAACTATTATTATAGTTCAAATATATAAAAACACAAATATAATGAATTAAGTCAAAGCATTTTGATTTTAGGTGTTTTCTTTTAATGAAAAGTGTAATTTGTTCTTTTCAACATGGAAAAGTATATCTTCGTGTCAAATACAAAGTAATAAGATGAAATTGAAAATAATGGAATCAAAGACGCTCTTATTAATTGGCATAACGTTATTGAATCTCTCAATCTCTGTCAAAAAACCTGCGGGTAGTATAAAGTCGCATAGTTTACTAAAACTCTCAGTGCTAGGTTTAAAGACGTCAAATATGCTGTAAGGAGTATATATATAGTACATCACACAATTCTAGTAACGAATTGTCACATGATCGCAACCGAATCTGAACGTAAACGTTGCCGTTTACCCGTTTTGCTATTCCATTTATCATAACGAACGATCGACGACCCAGATGCAATTCGATCCGTCAACGATACAACAAGTTCCTTAAGAAATATCGGTGTTAGGTTTAATTTAAGCGTTCAAGTTAAAGTACTCTGTCCACTACACCGTCTCATACCCTGAACGTGCTAGGAACGTGTCAGTGGGCAGACTCCTTAACTGTTAAAATTAACTCACCCAAATTTAGTTTTGAACTTAAGCTTATACAAAGTGAATTTCCGTAGTTACTTTTTATATATTATTAGTATTAATTCTTATTTTTTTATTAATTTATTCCTCATATTAAACTTGGTAGATATAGCTAATTTAATTGACCTTCATTAAGTAAAATCAAGAAATTTCAACGATCTTAAAAACCTTAGTTTTGCTGGATTTTGAAACTGTGAAAACAAATTTGACTTCCTATGAGTTTACTTCGTTCATTTCGCCAATTAGGCGAAGTAAGCTCTTTCGGCATAGTTCGATGGATAGAAGATCAGATAAGCTTATTTATTATGGCTAGAGAATGACAATGGTGTACTGTTGATACAAAGTATAAAAATGCATTAGGGTTTGGTTGCGAATTTGCTTCATAAGGTATTTTTTATCGGACGATGGTAGTCCAGTTAAAGTTCCTATGATAAATATGACTTAATATCATAATATTTTTAATTCAATAAAATAGTAAAAAGCAATGAATTCAAATATGGAATGAAATGCATCAAAATGCACAAAGTATCTCGATATCATATTTCGGCTGCGTGGTTATGTGATTTAGAATTTAAGCGTGAACGTGGCGGGCAAGCAAATACCACGCGGCGGCCGCACAAAATTTGCACGTTGTTACCCGAAACCTTACTGTTACACCATTCGAGCCAATGGCAAATACTTTTCTTTGTGAACGGTCACACTTTCAGCATATTTAGTGATATCGTAGTTGATTTGTTTTGATCAGATCGAAACAGAGGGAACAGCCGAGATTTAGTGATAGATATGAGGTTTAGCCGAAGTTGTATTGGAATAACGCTGTAACCGTATAGAAAAAGTTGTAATTTAGTATATTTGGCTTTTAGTTAAGGCTCAGCTCGATGCTGATTATGTTATGGTCTTGTGTAATAAAATTAATAAAATTACTTTAAATAATTCAGTCTACAGTTCTTAATTCAGGATACAGACTTCAGAACAGATTAATATATTTTGAAACGTAAACTGATCAAAATAATAAAAAAAAACATATTTTTCACGTGAATGGAAGCATCAAATTTAAAACACTGCAAATTACGAGTCCATACAAGTCCTTTGTGTGAAAGTTAGAGTGTCTATTTAATATGACTTCCGAAGTGGAAACCTGCAGAGTGGCGTGCAGTAGCTGCATTCGTATGCTGAACATAAATGTCAAATTTGAATTCAGTACATGACGTACACTTTAAGCACGTTAGTTGAATTTCCGTCACGTTTTCAATCAAATAGAACTTATTCCAATTCGCATGGTTTTAGGTATTGAGAAAAAAAATACAGGTACAATGAAACTAAAAATGTGTTCATAGTATTTGTACGTTAAGCCGATGTGGGGTTCATGTTCTCACATAAAGATGTCTATTTGTTTCGGGACGCAGTATTCGAAAATCCCTACTTATCATGATCGATGACTTTAGATATGGAAACACTAGACGAATAAAATTTGCAAACATTAAATATAGACGCATATAAATTAAAATATGAAGCAGACTTGCAAACCACCTTAAGGTCAGTGGTCTTGACTTATTATATAAATTGGCATTGGAAGAAATAATAGCTATATCTCACATCATCTAACTTTGGGAATTAAGATGTTATGTCCTATATGTGAGTTGTTACACTGGCTTACTGCCCCTTAAACCGGAACCAAGTATTGTTGTTGGGTAGTACAATATGTGCTCTACTTCAAAGTGATTTATGGCTTATCTTATAATTAAATGATAATGAAATTCACGATATTTTTTAAATATATTTTTTTTAAATATTTATTTATCTTTAGTCGGGACATTTTCAATGGAAGAAATAATTACGTAATAAAGAGAACGTCACTCTCCGCCTTTCATTGTACTGGGATTTCTTATCTTATGCTGTCAGTGGCTGGTTATTACTTTCTAAGAAAATCCGCTTAGATGTTCCGTATTTAGGTATAATAGCTTGTAAGGATATATAATTAATTTATTAAACTAAATATTTAAAAGAAGTACCCTTTACTTATGTAGTAGTATATTTAAATAAAATAAAACAAAGGAACTCAAAAGTAATATGAAGCTAGCTCGACCAAATAATAGTTTTGACTTAATTGGCATGACTGTGCATTCGCCTTATAATATTTTTTTGTTCAAAATATTAGTGCTGTTTCATAAATGTGACTTCCAGAAATAAATTGTTTAAAAATAAAGAACAAGTGGATAACTAATTGAAATTATTGTAACATCTACACCTTTTTTTTATTAAAAACATAAAAGTAATATATTCAGAAATAATAGTTTAAACATATATTATTTTGTTCTTAGATTTTTTCCGTTAAACCGTGACGCCCTGGACGTGGTGTTTTGACTTCGCGTTGTTTTGTACATATACTAGCTGCCGGACTTATTACGAATGAAATAAGAATAAATATCGATTATTTTTTTCTTAAAAAAGTCAACCGTGCTTAATCAATCGCTCCTTTGTATTATAGAAAGGACTATAAAAAGCCGTCAAAATAGGTCCAGTTGTTTAATAGGAGCTTAAGACACTCACCTACAAAACAATTTTATATATAAAGATAAGTCATGTCTACAGTTTTATAGGTATGCTTACGCTTTACACTCACATGTGTATTTATGTAGTAACATGCGTAGCTCGGCTTCGCTGCGTTTGCCAGATTCTTCATTTAACAAAGTCAGTACGTCAATCAATCTATATAACTTCTATTACTAGTCATCTGCACTGAGTTCGCATCGTTAAATTAAAGGTTTTGACATTATTCCATTCAAAGAAAATATATAAGTAATCATTTGAACATAATAACTTCTATCAACTGCTCTGAACGATATCACAAATGATTCTTATTAAATAAACTTTTTTACTTTTCTTTTTGATAACAATAATGCTTCTTAATAGATATTAAAAAAAAAAGAAAATCGTTTGACAAACAGAAAAGTGAAGGTAACTGTTTTCAAATAGAATCAGTATTTCGATACTAATTGGCTTACCTTACCAAGCAATCGAATGCGCGTTCTGTACTGTTCTCTACTCGCTTCACGTCTTTTTTTCAAGTATGTATTATACTTTGTCAGTATGTGTGGTTTAAAAGGGGGACTAAATTTTAAACAAATCCAAGTAGTTTAATCGGTTGGATAACCGATTAAACTATATAAGACACTCTTTTAATGTCGGTTACAACACAATCGTATATACTAAATATTGTAATTTGTATGAAATATAAATGGTTATTTTGACTCACCAGTTTAATTTGTAACTCTGGACATGCCTGTTCATTGGAGATCTATAAATCTCATGCAAAGCTTTTGTGTATCTGTTAAAGTCACGGCGGTGTTATGTTACCTTGTTTGCTTGTGTCATAAATTTCGCTTCGTTTACGCTGACGTACTTCACTAAGCTGTATCTATATCCAAACCAGTTCTAAGGGCGTAAGCTATGGTACTATTCATGTGCAACATTAATAAACTCAAAAAACGAACAAACAAAATTTTCGTCTGTAATATTAGGATGATATTCGTCAATACCTTGTTGATCAAATAATATATGATTTTGATTTAAAAATATTTCTCTTGAGTTTTGTGTTTTTCCGCAATTAATTTCTAATACGGTATATTGCTAACAGTAAGTAGACCGGTAGAATGTACAGATTGCGTATACGAACTAATTGATAGGATTGAATAAATATAAAACATTTACGATGCCTTTGAGAAATCGTATTCAGCTGTGAATCAGTATTGATGCAGTCGCAGTCGCAATGCAGCAACGATTGAGACTTACTTTTTAACTATTCACGTCATAGTAGTGTTTCATTATAATTTAAATGTCTATGAGTACATTGCACAGAACTCGTTTAAATTATAATCATAATAATATTTTATTTCTGAACAGAATAAAAAATGTCTTTAATAAATCCTGAATGAACGCTTTAAATAATGAAGTTGAATTGAAAACCTTTCTTGAATTCGGATAACGATTGCTTTTAATGATTAATTCATGAATATTCTACTTATTCGATATACGAAAAATAGCAGCGCATGGCTTAAAAAAAAGCATAATATATTTATACATTCGCTAATAAAAATTCCCTATAAAGTTATTTCAGTCAAAATAGTTATTTAAAAAATCATCGATCCAGGTTTTTTGGTGACATCACTATAAAATTCACATGAAACACACCATAAATGTGATTTGTAGTTCTCAAAACCGTTAACAAAGCATTCTAGGACAATATTTATTTAATATGTAGTTGCGAAACTGTTTTTTTTTTTTAATTTATATTTAGAATAAAAAAATATATTCAAAGATACTACTCAAACCAGTTTTAATAATATTATGGTTCATTTTCTTTATTGTGTGAAAAAAAAATTACAACTACTATTTGTTGATGTTGGTTAGTATTTAAAAGGAGATAGATCAATATAAATCACTAGTAGATAGTCCACGGCTTCACACGCGTTTTAGGGGTAGGTTGACAGGTTGACAGGTTAGTAAAAAAGTAGCCTATATCTTTGCATGGAGCTTGCTCTGTAACGAATTTTGATTTCTAATTTGGTTCATTGGTTTGGCCGTCAAAGAGCAACATACAGACAGACAGAGCTATTTTCGCATTTAAAATATTAGAATATATAATATCAGCTACCTGTACTGTCTTTGCACGGGTATATAAAGATTTTATCCCGAGATATTTTATAATTAATTGCAAATGAACATTAAAGGCGTAGCATTAAGGGCGTACAACATGC
The DNA here is from genome assembly GCF_905147765.1 of Vanessa atalanta. Classification (NCBI taxonomy): domain Eukaryota; kingdom Metazoa; phylum Arthropoda; class Insecta; order Lepidoptera; family Nymphalidae; genus Vanessa; species Vanessa atalanta. The sequence continues at coordinate 6,410,678 of NC_061877.1, forward strand.
CCCATTTATTTTTCGTCAAACTAATTAAATTAATATAAAAAAATTATAGCTTCGTCAGTTAAACGCCACTGAAAATATATTTTTTCACTTTTTAAAAACATTATAAATTAAATGTAAACTTTAAATTCATATCAATCTGTTTAGTATTTTTGTTTGAATCCGGAAAGAATAAACAAACAAAACTTACCTCTTTATAATATATTAGTATGGTTAGTATCTACTAATCATACTTATATATTATAATGAAGACAAATGAAGAGAAAATACATTTATTAAATGAAAAAATCAACGAGCGTTCGAAACAAATATGTATTGAGGAAAACGGTCTATAGAAAATACCTTCAGAGGTAGCTGAGATAATTTTACGTGTTCCATTATATTGCGCTGGTGTTATCCAATCACATGGTTCTTGTTACGAGACAGAATAAATTCGAGTTTGTTAGGAATTCAACTTCATTGTACAATTCTGTTTAAGTTTGATGAAAGTCAATTGCTGTCACAAAAGTTATTTTTCGAACATCTAAAGTTTGCCAAGAATTATTATACCTACTTATATACCTATATTATTAATGATAATAATTTCATTAATAAATAATTTTGAGAGTCTATTAGGAAAAAGTAGTATATTTTGGACATTTTTTTTTACTTTATTAGGGAAACAAACGGTAAAAGTCATTCTTAAAGCTAAAGCATAAAAATTTGCACATATACCAGTAAAGTTTCCACTTATAACTAAAAACATTATAATAGCAGAACAAAATTAATTATAATATCTAATATAATAATAATAATAAGAAAAAACAAACCTAGGAAAAAAAGGGCAAATTTGAAAAAAACAAACAAAAGATCTAGGCTTTATGGTTCTAACACAAATTTCCTGAAGTTAGCAACTGATTCTGTAAATATATCAATACTGGAAAATTTAGTGTTATATTCATTACAGACTCTATAAATAAAAGAATTTCGTGCATAATTTGACTTTAATAAGGGCAAACTAAACAAAGCCTTATTTCGTGTTCGTATATTAGGACACCTGAATCTTAAGCAATTTAGAAGGTAGGGTGAATCTATGTAATTCCTTATTAATTTAAACAAAAATAATTGATCTCTAAGTGTTCGACGATCAGCAAGTGGGGTAATTGTAAAAGTTTCATTTGTTGTACGACATTTAACATTAAGGTATTTTATAATATTTTTTTTGAATAATTTCTAACATCTCAATATATAAATTGTAGTGTGGATTCCAAATAATAGATCCATATTCCAAAACAGATCGAACCAATGTATTATATAAAAGAACAAACTTTGAGTTGCACTTAAAATCTTTGCTGACTCTCAGAACAAAACCTAGCATACGATAGGCTTTAGCTGTTATTTGGGTTAAATGTAACCTATAAGTAAGCTTATTGTCTAAATAAATTCCCAGATCCCTCAATTCAGTCACTCTATTCAAAGAATTATAATCAAAGTAATAATTGTAGGTGATTGGATTTAATTTTCGTGAGAAAGTGATAATGCTACATTTAGACACATTTACACTAAGAAAGTTGTCCTTGCAATATATACAGAGCCGATCAAGATCTTCCTGTAACAATAAGCAGTCAAGTGAAGACGTGACCGATCTAAAAATTTTCATATCGTCTGCATATAACAAAAAAGAAGAATGTTTTATAATATCGTCGATATAATTGATAAACACATTAAACAGCAGTGGTCCGAGGTGAGAACCTTGGGGAACACCAGAAGTTACAGGTACAAACGACGAACAAAAACCCTTTATCGTCACAGCCTGGCTATGGTTGCGGAGATAAGAAGACAGCCAACGTAGAAGATCGCCGCGTATACCGACCCCTTCAATTTTTTTATTAATAGCGTATTTGAAATATTTCCGATAAGCCCGTACCGATGATAAGGATGAGCACGAATCCAGTAATTAAAATTGGTACAAATTTAATTTTTAAGGCCAAATTTAGAAAACAATATCTTTTTACTTTTTGTTATTAACACTAATCTTAGAGGTAAATATTTTCAAAGATTGTAGCAATGAGCCTGTTATTTTCCAGAAAAATACGATTAGTCTGAAATCACAGAAATCTGTTACAGAATAAAATTGGCATTGGCAATCCCGACTCCATATAGTCTTGTCTGCCCACAGTGTTTTTGTAAATTATTGGCACCTATACTCAGCGCCAAACCTTCTCAATAGTAAGCACTAGAGTCGATTGAGGGAGCAATGTGCTGGCTGACATAATTGTCACAACGCACGTTATATAGGGACAAGGTGTTTGGCGACTCCCTGTGGAGATGTTGGTGCCTGGTACCCGATAATGTAATTCGATACAGTGTTGGCGACGAGAACAGCGCGTATGAGGGCTGTCACTTGGCCGCGACTAGTGATGTATATAATTTATATATAGAAATGATACCATATGGTACAGCTGGGCGGCTATGCTAGGCACTGTTGATTATGCTCTAACATAAGTCAATTTCGTAACATACCAAAAAATATATAATATTGTAAGCTATTAAATCACTTTATATAAAAGTAAGCGAAATAATTTACTACTTATTAGAGGTGCCGTTAAGGTGGACCGTTAAATGAATGTTCTTAATGAAACTGAATATTAACATAGAAAATGAAATTATAATCTGATGTAACACGGTCGGAGTTTGCCTTGAATATCATATAATAAAATGTAATATAATTACGGTATAATGGTAATTATGAGAATATCTAATCGACGCTAAATGTTCGGCTATTATATTCAAGAAATGATTAGTTTTGCTAACAACGGGTAGATTTTTTGTCTACGAATCGTTATTCAAAAGCTTGTGTAAAAAAAACGTGTTTTAAATTTCGGATTGGCATATAACTCGGTTACTGATGTATAACAACGTAACGTCTATACATAATATTATAGTTTAGTTACAAATAAATATTATTGGGATTTTGGAACCAAGATGACTTTATGAATTAATTCAAAATAATCACATTTATTTAAATTATGATAGACTTGATGGTACCTCACGCTTTAGGTCGGACGACAGCAATGCGAAGTATTGGTGTTTGAAGGTGAACTGATAAGTGGAAGGTCCTATACTGATGGACTAATGAAGAAAGAAATACCACCCGTAGATATCACGTATTCATATTTTTGAGTATGCCATGACGACAAATTGCATAACGCTCGCCTATGTCGTGATGTCCTCTCTCTCTAAGCCGGTTAGGTAAGGTTAGGGCGGCTTCTCTAAGCTTCTGTTTGTATGATGCGTTTACTATAAACTGCGATTCTTCTACTTCGATTCGAAAGTGATTGTTTTTATTTATTTTATTCTATATTGATTTACTATTTTTCAATTACCATCAATTTCGATGTTTCACATCTGCTTGATTTGCCGAGACTGTCACGTTTTTTTTTCAATTGACAGCATTCTATGTTCAATTTAAAGATAATACCTTTTCAATTAAATGGATCTTTATACGTGCTTATAAGGTTGTATTTCTAAGTTGGTCGATTACGCTGCGCGCCAGCCCGAAAAACCGAAATTGCAAAAACGGTTCATTGAATTTTCCTATCATGTGCCGTCTGCCCTGCGGCGTTCAATATAATGTCATATCACGATGTTAAATTTAATCACAATATATCATTTGTAATAATAAAGTAAAAAAAACAGTTAGTGAACGTAATTTAGTTTCTTCTTGATTTTGTATATCAAACAAAAACACTTTCAAATAGACCGCGTAAACTTATAGCAATCTTACAAATGTGTAACGTAATTATTGTAACAATGAAATGATGTATAGTATAATTCCCGGTGTCAATCTATTGTTACTTATGGTATGATATTGACACATGGGTAGGCGTAGGTAAATAACAAATGCTCGGTTTGAAAGGGCCCAGAGAGCAATGAGTAAGGTGTGCTTCTATTTACTCTAGAAATACCAAACAAAGTTACTACACCAATAAAGTAAAGTGTTGTCAGTCAGGCAGCTCCACGTATACTGCTTCGAAAATCTCACTGTCGCGACGAATCGTATTTATGAAAATTAAAATTGTTATTCACAATGCAATAAGGTGGCGTGCATAAATATTATTTTCATAATTCACTCCCTAGAGGATAAATATACGATTTATTCTTGAATATACGTCGGCAACGGTGAAATATTCTCAAATACTAGCCATCTGCGTAGCGTAGGCGATATTAAAGTATACAAATGTGTGTGCAAAGATAATATGTACACTTTGTATTCCTTTGCCCTTCGACGAGACTGCTATATAAGATGATCGTAGAGCAAGATCAGGCGAAAGTCCAAAGACATTAAGTACTTTCTGAGGCATGGGAGTGCTGACTTCCTAACTCCGGGATACCCAAAAACTTTAATTGGTTCGATCGCCGGATAAATAAAATACTTCGGGCTCTCGCGCTTCATCTACTAGACCAACGAGGCAGATATTCGCAGATATAATATACGTATATAAACATGCGCACACAGGCACACAGAAGACATTCTTCTTATATGTAGGGACCTAACACGATGGTGTTTTTTTTATAAATCGAATATTATACTTAATAATAATAACTTCCAAACAGAAATTTAACAATTTTACCACTAAGATAAAAAATAATAATTTTTATGCTTATACAAAAAAGTAAAGCTGTCAAATATTAATAATAGATTATTTTTAATAGAAAATGAATTAGTACAACTTATAATCAAATTTATTATTAATCCTCAAAAATATGATTAAAAGATGCGACATAATTTGTATAATAAATCATTATCAAGTAGAATCATTAATCTAGACACGCGGTAGCGTGTCAGCCAAGTTCTAGTTTTTGAATTACAAGAGGAATAATATGAAACCTTAAAACCAATCTAACTTAAATGCAAATATATTCCTTAGATAGGTTCTCCTTATCGCAATTTTTAATAACCATAAAAACTGATGAGATGTCAAAAACAATCTCCTCTCTTAAATGAAATTGAAAATTGAATAATCTAAGTTACTTTTAAATGTCCTATAAATAAGCTTTATGTTCAGGTGAAAAAATTATACCTTTTAATATTCCGCGTGAATACTTTCAGTAGAAATATGATAGAATTTAATACCAGTACTAAATTTAAAACTTATGATAAATATCGCTAACATTGCATTGCAATGTAATAAGTAATATAATATTGTTGAGCGTATTTAAAGTATAATTACAATTACAAAGTTTTTCTCAATTATAGGTTAGGAATATGTCTCGTCATCGTTTTAAATGAATTTGAGAAACCAAACTGAAATGTATAAAAATTAAGTCAAAGATAAATGTCCAAACATTGATTAAGGGATCCTTTCGAATTTCCATACTAAGCGTTCTGTCAAAATTTCTTGGATAGTCGTTATTGGGAAAGTTTTTCCATTACATGGATAAACGATGTCATGTTTAAATCAATCTCGTCCTACATCCATTAACTATGAGTACATATTTATAGGGCACTTCAATTAAATTATTCCAACAATTGATAGTATTCTAAAGTTAAACATTACTATTTATACTTTCTTTATGTACAGTAACATCTTATTAAAGTAAAAAGTAAAGTATATAATAATATAATTGTGGTAAAGATTATTTTATTTAAACGACATAAATGTACGTCAATCAATCGAGAGTTATCGTACATTCAAAAAAACAGCACATTTCAATACTAAATATAAATTATTTAATTTTAGTTTTTGACGTATTTAGTTATTTAGCTTGACAATTTAAGCCTTATATTAACACCTTAAATTAATTTCGACTCTGTTACTATTAATTTTTGCTTATAACGGAATTAACGATTTATACATATATATGCTTAATCTCTCTCATATTCAACGCATTAAAATTAATGCTATTTCCATATTTTAATGATATATTTAAATTATACATATTTAACATCCTCATTATAGATTGTGAGTCGACAAGCCCAATTTTAATTGGACCTAATCAAATACGACCTCATAACTTTATTGCTCTGCTTAAGTAATGCATTTTACAAAGGTATATTTCATTAATACCGATACTCTAAAACCTGATTGCCAAAAATTAATGTTTTGCTTTTTTACTTTCAATTGAAGATGTCATTATATTTTGACCATTAATGATGAATAGCGTAATTTAAATGTGTTTCATTTTTGAGACTTATAAAAACGATCTCACTCAAATTTAACTACGATTTCAGACTGGCAACATTTGACGTCTTTGACGGGTCTGATTTTTTAAATTAATAAAAAATAATAATTAATAATTCCAAATTGTATGGAGTAAACAATGAACAAAAGTAGCTGTTAATTTCAATTTAGTTTGAAAAAAAAAGTAAAATTATAATGAAATAAAGTGAATTTTTAAAATAAGAAATTTGCACCTGTACAAACGGGATTCGTACCCAAAAACCGGATCGGTCATAGTTACACCGAGCTCCATGAAGACATAATATTACGTTGTATAAAAGCAGCCTAACTGCTTTAGCGAAAATTCCTAACTTATCAACCCATACTAGACTGATTTTGCACGTGTAATATTTAAGTTTGACGCTATATAAATATTATAATACAATATGTATAAGTAATACATGTCTTTCAACTTTTTTATCCAAATTTCAAATCATAAATATAATTTTTTATTTTCATAAAATTTTTATACTACTTTAAAAATAAATAGAATATCATAAAATTATCCTTTATTTTTTATTTTGAATATTGTGTTTGTAACTGAAACTTACTGGTAAAATATATTTCTTATATAAAAATAAATTGTATAAATATTTGCAGCAATCGGTTCGTAAAAAATATTATCTACATCAATAATAATTCAAATTATAGTCATCGCGTCAATCTGAAGAGAAAAAGCAAATAATTATTACTTCTTTAGAATATTTATTAAATATATTTAAGCAAAATTATTTTAGATTATTATTCTATGCAAATAATTTGATGAATATACCAATTAATTATTTATTTTCGTTTCTTAAGTTCGTAAAATCTATTATTATAATGTTATAATTATTGATACGTATATGTGTGTGTGTATTATTTTAACGAATATGTCTGTAGTAGTAAAGTTTACGTAAAATATATTAAATAAGCCAATATATGAAGAAAGATTTAAATTCAATTATTTCATAATTAAAAATTAAATATTATCTGTTTGAAGAAGATGAACAAACATTCTAAAGAAAATTGAAAATTTCATTACTTTCAATACAGTTCACTTATTCTAAATTAATGGAACAATTTAATAACGTCGGTGATGTTTATTAAAATAAATTGTATTTTTGATTATATAATTTTGTTCATACAAAAATTATCTTTATTTTAAAAGTATCAAAACGGATTCGACCTACCTTAAGGTATATTTTTAAATAAATTGTAAGATCAGGATAATTTAAATCACAATACAAACACAATATTTAAATACATATATTGTATATGTGACTTTCGACTTCGTAAGGTTCGGTGGCTATAAGACGGCAGATCCCAAGGTCCTGTGTTCAAACCTTGAGTGAGGCCATTAAAAAAGTTATTGTGGTTTTCTTTCTAGAAATTCTCAGTAGCAGCTTTCAGCATCATGCTCGTCCGCCAACCAATGCAATAAAAAAAAAAAGCAATGTCTGGTAATTTACAGTACAATATCTACTTTCGTATATTATTATGAATGTGAAGGAACAAAGAGTGCTCTCGTGTTTGCACTCATATCTGTGCACTATAACATGTAGCACTTTCAATAGATGTTGCTCGGAAGAAATTACTGTAGGCCGACATTGGACGCTTTATAATTTACCTGTTATTTATTTTCGTAGCATAACCTTTGTATATTGTGTCATGTGTGTACATAACCTTTGTACACGCGGTCATGGTTTGTACAGTTATATATTTTTTTAATTTAGTTTGCATTTACAAGGTCTTAAAATACTCGTAAATTAAATATAACAAGTCATAATACGAAATTATTTTATAATTTTTAAGTAAAAATGTTTATTTAAAATTTTTAAAAAATATTACCAGTGGAATCCCAGGGGGCAACTATAAAGTTCAACGTAAGTCTAATTAGTTAATGAATATTAAATGTAAGTAACTTACTAGCTGACTACAAGAAGGAAACCTATATTGTTTTTTTTTTTAAATAATACTATCTATGGCCCAATTTTATTAAGGAATTACTAATATTCCTATTTACCCCTCCTTTTAAGCTTATCACTTGTGTTAGGAGTGAGGACGACAATAGCCCAAGGGGTGAGGATCGATCCTGCGACTTTTTACATCGCTAGGCGGACGTAAACCATTTCTCTATTGACGCTTAGAATATTTTTGGAATACAATAGTCTTCGTCATTGGTACATCTTTTTTGTTATGTCTTCTCATGAAGTCTTACTTGTTTAAGTGGTCAAATACACCTCAATTATAATTATGAGTATTTTCTAGAAATATGGAAATATTTTCTATAAATATTAATCGTAAAGCATATAATTGGAATTAGTTTATATGGTGCTTCTTTGGAAACTACTTAATAAACTGTATTATCAAAATCCGTTAAGCCGTTACAATGTAAAGAGAAGACCAAGACACTTACGTCAAACACTAAGCTACATAAACGTCAAACACTGGCAGAGAATGCCTTCAGGCCTTAAGTCCGCCTTTTGTCCCATTAACTTTATGGTGGTCAGTATATAATAAATAAATAAATAAGCCGAAATATACATTCATATATTAATAGTCCGATGATTGAAAATTAATAATGATAAATCTGTTTTTAATGATTATTAATAAATAAAGCATTTATATGGATGTTAAGAAAGCATGGAGTTAGTATCTTATCTTTGGCAGGAGATTTAGAGAGACTATAACTTGGAAATGTAATTAGTGAATAGAATGAATGAATGAATGAAATATGAATATTGAAAATTTCGAACCAATACCGCCTTTAAAAGCCTACTTGAACAAAGTATTCGTTGATTTGATTTGATTTGGTACCATGGAGCCGTGTGCTTCCATGCTTGCTCTCACGTACCAAATACATTTGCGTGCACTCAAATCGTTGGCTCAGACTTACAAACTTTATTTAATAAATAAAGTTTGTAGGTCATATAACATCGTACAGTTTATTTTATTACGAGTTAATTTTTTTATGTTTCCAATATGGGTGATATAATCATTGCGTGATTAAACCGTCTATGAATTCTAAAGATTAGTACAAAGTTTTGCATTTCTCATATTTTTTTTAACATAAAAAATAATACTATACTAAAATTATAAAAAGATAAAAATTGGTTGTATGTAAGTAATTTTCGGAACTAATGATCCAATCCTAAAAAATATCAACGGTAAAAAGGTACATTATTTCTGAGGTCTATATGGTATAAATTATATTCATGCAGCCAATCGAAGTCGGGGCGGGTCGCTAGTTAAATATATTTATTATATAGTAATTATCCTGTCACTTGAAACACAGTGTATACATACATAGATGTGCCCATGAGTAACTCTTTACTGTATTATCTTTCTATGACCGCGCCTTAAGCAAGTTTTAAAATAGATAATCATTCATAGACATGTTAAAAATAACGTAAATCACAATAGTGTAAAATATATACCAAATGCACGGACAAGGCGTATGTGGAGATCGATCATTAATCGTTTTTTACCAGGCCTGCTAATGGTTACTCTAGCTACTCCTCCCGTCTCTAAAAAAGCTCATTGGGCTAAAGCATTGACCGTCCAGAATCCGCGTATTATTAGTATTAATAATCCACCTTTAAAAATATCTAAAACTAATTTCCGCACACAACGTTTGGCCACGGTTGGTCACTTGTTAGGTACCCTATATCCTTTTCCGGATTCCTTAAGACGTGTATGCAAAATTTGATGATTATTGGTTGAGAAGTTTAGACGAGAAAACGAAACAAACTAACAAATATACAAACTCAGATTATACTAAAAAGTCTATGTAACTTAGTTTAGTTTGTTATTAGTACAATGATCTTTAGAATGAGTTCAGTTCTTGAAGAGATTACCCTTTTCTAGCAAACAAAATTATCGCTTTATAAATATTAGTTATTTACACGAGTTGAACGCTGCCTCATTGTATCACTGAGGTTAACTTCGTAAAAAGTTCAATTAGCGGGTGTAAGAAAATGAAATGTGGCATTGTAAAACTTTGTTTCAAGCTTTTACTTAACTTGCAAATCAAATCAAATCTTGAAAGCTGAATTAGAATCATTTCCACTTATCCTACTAAGTTGAAATTTGAATACCGATGCAGTGTTGATGATAAAGCGTGATCTGATTCCACACTCAGGAATGGCACACGAAGGAAATTCAACGGTCAACAGCAAAAAAAGGTTTACTAAGATATTATGTCCCTTCTGCCTGTAGTGGTTGGCTTACACTGGCTCACTCACCCTCAAACCGGAAAACAACAATACTGAGTACTGCTGTTTGGTGGTAGTATGTATATCTGATGAGTAGGCGGGACCTACTTCGATGGTCTTGCCCAAGAACTACCACCAAGTATGTTAGTTTTTTTTTATTGTGTTAATTTACGAGTAATTTGACTAAAATAAATATTTTCGCCATATACATTACGTTTTCAGTAATTATTTTATTGAAAAATACTTTCTATCAATTTCAAGTAATTCAGCTGAATATAGAAAATAGAGCTAGAAAAATATATTTCTTCAAACACGCTTGCATGTTTATTTAGTGTAAATACTCCTGGCGGATCTAAATAAATAAATCCTAATCGGGAATGTTTTTTTTTCTTCATGCTCACGTTATATGAGGAGGTTTACAGGCCAGCGGTTCAGTTAGATTTCGTACATGCACACACACATGCGAGTACTTTATATAAATTATGTACTTTGCCAGAAGTTAAAATACACAAGGTAGTCTACACACACAACCACTATATATACTGTTAATTTTATAGTGAAGCGAATTTATTCTATCAATATTTATAAATAATAATTTTATTTATGGACTAGAAAGTTTAATTTTTGTGTCGTGCGTGCAACAGTTCAACACGAATGAACATCGCACTAGTTCGTAGTAAAAACGTTTCCGCTTATTTATTCGCGTTTTTTGCATTAAATTGTATTCTATATTCTGACACCTGGTATTAGCCATATATTCGGTCAAAATGCATACAAAAATTCAAAGTAATAAAATCATAACATAAACCGGAAACATTGACTATTTTAAATACGAGAATTATTTTATGAAAAGATTCATTCGAGAGCCCTTAGAAACATCCAGCCTTACTTAAAAATGTTTCACTTTAGCAGAAATTAAATATAAAGCCCTATTCATAAATAACACCTGCTTTCATTAACGTAGAACTAAGAAAAATTTTATTTATCGTATTTCATATAAAGAGTTTTTTTTAATAATGTTTCGTAATAAGACCTCGCTGTGAGAAGAGTTGCCGAAGAAAGACCACAGTGGCGTGCATTTGGAGAGGCCTATGTCCAGCAGTGGACGAATGCGGGCTGATGTGTGTGTGAGAAGTAACTAACATAATCGAGCTATGTCGCAGTCCAATTTTTTTTTAATTTAGTTACATGAAAACAGATAATAAGGTAAAGCAAAGCAAAGTCAAATCTTTATTAGAATAGTAGTTTTACTAGACAAAGGGTGAAACGTTCATCTGTAACACTGCTCCAAGCCAACGAATTTATATGTAGTTAACACTGAAATCTTAGAACTAAATATTTGTATTATTTTCATCATTACAAACCTGCAAATAGTAGGACATTATTGGCCTAAGACCTCATTTGATGAGCAAGTTGATGCTGCTGTTTCACTCACGACGTTTGCCAAGTTTTGATAACACATGGCTGAATTTTACACACAAACCTCACTATGTTGTAAATCTAGTATGAAATTAATTAAGATGACACTTAGTAACTCAGCTATATTTGCCCTGATTTGAATCTGCAATCTTTGATTCCGATTCACTTTAGGATAAACATACTTCACTATATTATATAATTTCAATAGAATAATAGCCAGAAGTTGCGCACGTACGTACAGTACTAAAATTGGTAACATAAGTCATAAAAATAATAAATCTCTTTTATTAGAGATTCAAGTTTATTTTAAATTGAAGAACCTGAGCTTGGATGATTTTATAATATTATATACATAGAGATTATTACATACATAAAGCATAACTATTTTATACCATATTGCTCGACTTAATTATCTGTGGTTTTGATGTGTGTTGTAGGATTTTTGTAAATAATATAAAAAAAACATGTTCTATGCATACTTTGCATTATTGTGTTTCGGTTTGGCTCGTCCAAACCTGTTTTGTAGTAAAAAAAGTATAAAAAGGATATCTTAGTTTGGCGCATTGTTGATGTAAGGAATGGTTAATATTTTCCAGTGCCAATGCTTATAGCCCATTTTTGCGGTGTCAAGTTTAATGTAGAAAAAAGTATAACTGCAATAATAAATTATTAAAAAATATTTAGAGAGTTCTGATGAAATACTATATAAATAATTGATGGTATAAAAATATATTTAACGATTTATTCATCCAAAGTTAGTGCTGCAGTAACTTATTTATATTGTGCCAGAGGTCATGTCTGATTCAGGTCGCTCGCATCCCAAAGTCAAACTTTTACAATAGAAAGCGGAAAAACAGCAATAAAATGGCGTAAACCGAAACTGCTATAAAAGTTTTCCGCGAGTCAATCGCATCCTCCGGGTGAATTTATAATGACTAAAAGAATATAACAATACTTTTAAATAAATTCGAATTAAAACCGTTTGAAAACGACTTCGAGTAAATAATAATAAAAAAACCTAAGGATTTCATTAGCGCGGGTTCTAAAATTGCAATAATGGAATTCATTATTCTTTAATAATATTGAAAACGTTTTAAGGAAGGAAAAAATAATTATAAAACTTTTTATTTTCTTTCTTATCCAATTAAAATAGATACAAAAAGAATATAAGAAATATGACACGAAAATATATGTATACATTATATGCATAAAAAATACTGCTATAAGCTCGTAAGTTATAAAATATAAAAAAATTATATTTTTATAAATAAATATTAAATATAAAAATATAACTGCAAAAGATTTACCATTAAGTCTACAATATCACAGATTTACTGTACTGAAATTCCTCGAAACTCTGTTTCAAGGAGTTTCAAGAAAAAGCAGGCAATAGCGATATCTTTGCGAAACATTCGATGTTGGATGATGTTAGTTTAAAAAAATAAATATGCAAGAGTTGTCAAAGGAAATACAGAAATTTTAATAACTTGATGCAATTTTATTTAAACTAGATGTACGCCATTGAAAATGGATCCGAGTCAACCGATGCTTAGATACCATTTCTAGTAAATGTTCTTATCATAAAAAATGTTGAAGAAGAAAATCCAGTCGTCTTTTAACCTAAGCCATGGATCTGGAGGCAGAAAACTAATTCAGTGTTGGCAAAGAAAAACGTTTTCCTTTTTAATGCAATATTGACTAGCTTCAGTCAGCATAAAAAGCATTTCATATTAACAAAATGTTATAACATTAAAATGTACGTCTATTTTTTGCTTCCTTTTTTAAATTTCGAATTCGATAGACATTTACTCGTGCTACGAAAGTAAATTTTGTCGTATTGTTGAAAGGTGACTGATTTTAAATAATAGCACGAGAAATCTTTTGTGACCGTCAGACTGAGATCTTTTGGCTTCACTGAACTGGTACGATTTAAAGGATACATCACTGAATTGACGTAAACAATGAAATCCGTCCAGTCCATTCCAGTCTAGTGAGACAGGACAGATTACATGTATCCGATAGAATTCTGCATTAATAATGACTTTAAGATATTTTTACGTTAAATATTTATTTTACTTTTATAATTTTAAAAGCGATCTCGTCATCGAACATCAAAGTAAAACACAAAATCTATATAAAAAATTGTATTGATAAATAGGTGTAATGGTTTTTCAAGTCAAGCCCTTTTCCGTAAAATAAATTATACATTTTGTGAAAGATGATCAGCTGAGTTCGAAGAAAAACTTCTAAATATTCATCATCACGTAATCCATTGCCAGACTTTGGCTTTCCGCATATCTTGCCGATCGTCGATCATCACCATAGGAGTCATCTGCTTTAAGTGCCGTCGGCCGATCTTTCAGGTGACAAAACTGCCTCAATAGGCTTATTATGGAAACAATGTAACAACTATGATATCTATGATTTATCTTAGATTAGTGTCCATGTTTTTACCCCGTATGTCACAACACGTGATATAAGGATAAAGTATTTTTCTTTTAAAAATTGCGGTTTACGCAATTTATGGACTTAACGACGGTTGCAAAATGCTGCATTCGAACTTGTTACCACCAAGCTGTATGTTCCGGCCAAATTATATTCATCGGCAACTTCGCGAGGTTACTCTGCGACGTATTTTGGTCCGACATACCTGTTGAACACCATTTTAGACTTATCATGTTCATACCGGGACCGACATGACACCGGGAGCTTCGCTTAGCCTCCGCATAAATTCAGTTTAGTTGTACCTGCTACTCTGCCATCGGGTTTTCGATTAAAGAATTAATAGGGTATTTTGCTAATCGCTATAAAAACACAGTTACGTTATATAAACAATTGGATGTGGCTTCTTAGTTGTATACGCATTATATTTATTTAAAAATTAAACGATTATTAGACTTGATTCTAACTTGACAAATTAACTTTTAACACTATTTTCGTTTTTTCTTCTAGTTCCTCCAATTTTATCTTCAAACGTTTTTGTCTGTCGAAACCATTCCCTGTCTTTCAAGTGAAAATCACTATTCTTAAAACGTCAAACTACTTCCGAAACATTTGCTTCGCTTAAGTATGATCACCATAAACTTTTTCCAAAATCCGATGACTTTCCGCAGCAAATTTTTTCTCAAACCCTATGTACTAAAGATATAATTATATATTCACAATATAGTCAAGAATTCTAAATTGAATGTAATTCTAAATTATATATATTTTCATATAATTAAATTCGCATTATAATCAAATCAAATTTTCGTCTAAATATTGTATGCTGATCAAGCGGGTATTTCTTATATGAATACTTTGTTTTCAAATACTAAGATGCATGTTCAAGCGAAGCGAATCTATTCTCTTTTGTGGAAAAGCTAAGCTAAATCTTATGAGAACGTTTTCAGTATTTATTTGTACAGAGATTTGCTTTTATAACTATATCGTATCACTATCATAAAATAAATATAAATTATTAAAATGCACATCAAAGGACCATAATTTTATAAAATAACTTACAAGTTATTTTATAAAACCGATGTTATGATATTTATTGTAGAAACAGTATACATTTTTCATTAAAATAATATAATGTTAAATTTAGTATCGTCTTTAATTACTAACTATCAAAGTTCTATGATCATACAAATACAAACATAATTAATTTTAATCATTATACACAATGTACGCCACTTTAATATAATCGTAATCTCAGAAGCACTTTTGATGTATTTTAGCAAAATCTATTTTATTTTTCAATTAATAATACTAATATAATATATTACATTGTGGAAGTATTTAAGCTATTCGAAATTCTATTAGAGCATACAATGGCAGGTGAGGTATAATATATTTAATAAAAGCGTTTAATTAAACGAGTAACTTCGCATAAATTTGACTGAAAGTTATTATCAACGCTACAGTAACAAGGGTCAAACTCGTCAAACTCTCAGTTCACATATTACACCGTATTATGATGCTGTATTCAGTTATTATGCAATAATTGATTAATTCATTTATTTAGAGGACAGTTGGTTTGGTTAGTATTGCTCGTCCGCTTACCTATTTTCCAAAAAAAGTTGTGTCATAACATGCTTTTTTTTCTTTTATTAAACTATTTTAAGTCACACAAATTACGATTTATTATACTTTCATCTTTTATTGAGATTTAATATCATTCGTGAATATCATTAACGACATTAATTATTTATATTTAGGTTTTTGAAATTGTAATATCACCACTTATATTTTAAATGCCAATATGTATCTTAAGCATATCTCTTTCCTCTTTTACTTTACTACAAATTATGTGCCAAGGATTTTCGTCTCTACACTCCAAGTTAACTCTTCTGCCGCAGACTTAATTTTGTCAATTTAAACTTTGAGATAATTTTAAAATTGAACTCAGCTTTTTAGCGTAATTTCTGTAATTTAGCATTGGTGGTTATGAATTTATTTATAACTAAGTACCGCGGATGAAATAATGTACAATATAAGATATTCAGTTTGAAGAACAAACATAAAATGAAAAGTTCTAATAACTCTATTTATACATGAAAACAGAAATTAAATTAATATACGTTGCGTAGTTTAAAAGATCCAATCTTACAGACGGTGCGAAGCATTATTTTATACTATTTAGAGGAGTAATCTATTTGCCCAGCGTCGTATTTGACAAGTCAACCATTTATATTTCATAAAAAAATTACTTAGCTTTCACAATCAAGTGAAGCTAGAAAACTATTTGGCTTTATAATCTTGTAACGATTTTCAATAAGAGTATCGTTGTTCTATTTATCCTTCTGCGTTATATTGTGTATCGTAATTTTGATGAAAACTACTACATGCTCATGTGAAATTTTTTTTTTTGTTTTTATAGTTCGATTTTTATCATAGTGTCTTAAATTATTGGTAGTCTTTCGTAAATAGCTCAAGTTGTCTGCTATCCATCTTGGTATTAATACTCACGTTAATTTCTATAGTACAGTGAGTATTACATCAAATACTCCTCATCATCTTAGGCGGTTTTAATACCTCAAGAACGTGTAGGATCGCAATCTACACTATGATGAAAATCAATTTCTTAAAAGTTCTCAAAATTTCTTCTGTACCTGCTAAATCTTTTTTCCTTCAAGTTAATCTGTATCATTCCTTATTTACCATTATACTTAAAACGTGTTCAGCTGATCAATTATTTCAAGCCTCAAGTCAATATTCATCATTTAGGTAGCGTCAACCGATGCTTAAACGACGCACTTCACGTGTATTGCTATCTCTTTTCTTTACAAAGTTATTATACTTTCGGAACAACGTGCCCCAGGAACTTCCAGCTCCGGCATCCTCTACACTAAACCTATACCGACTTCGTATATTAGTGTAAAAATCTTTAATAAGTTTAATGTATTTTTGCAGATAACATTAATAATATTCAAGTCGTTGACCTAAAAAAAGACTGCGAATGCAATATTATTATTTATTATCAAAATAAATAGTACATACGTTTTATGTATTTTCTGTAAATAAAAGTAACTGTTTATTCCTTTCGAGTTTTGAGTTATAGCTTTACAGATATTTGGTTGGTAAGACCGCTATCTTAGTGATAGGACGCGAGGCCTTTCGTACATAAATTAATATAGTATTTCTGAATAGTATGTTCGAATATTTCATGTGATTTTTTTATGTATTGAGTAATAACTATTAACATTATAATATTAAGGAGGGTTTAATTACATCTGATAATAATTAGACAAAAGACTATTTAGTATTTTGCTAATTAGTCTCGTTACATTATTATTGTTTATATGTCACATATATATAGTTGATCCATTTTCATATTTAAATATACAATCGAAATTGCTATATATTTCTATATTAAAATAGTTTTAGGTGTAACAATTATTGAAAAATATCTGAAATCGTACGCCATATTGTCGTAATCAACTGCACGATAGCCACATGCTCGGTAAAGTTTCGTCCCGTTACGAGAATTTGTATTGAACAAGCTAATTTTTTGGCACTTGTCCAGGCAGCAAGTTATACACGTATAATCAGCCAAAGCCTAATAAACTGCTTTCGCAGTCCCCATGATATATTAACGTGTATACTGCAATTGTTTTATTAAACTTCATTTCAGATATTAAAAAAAAAACATTAATTAATTCGGTTTTAATTTAAACTTTTCGTTACCAAGATTTACGAATGTAAAATGAGTAAACCAGTACTTTATTCTCACTAAGAATCATTTCTTTATTTGCACAGTGACCACAAACAAACCGTTGAATGATGTAACGTGAATAAATATAAACATGTTTTAACCTCTCGGACCCAAAGTTTGGTAAGGTTTTCAGTTACTTTCACGTTTGTTATGTAAAGTTTTATGTTGTTAAGTAAACAAATATTTAAGAAATACATAAATATTCCTCATAAAATAGTTAAAATTTGTTCTGTTATATTTTTGCAATAGATTACGCTCACAACCTTCTATAAATGAAATTAAACTGACGATAAAAATACCTGAAAAGATTATGTGATAATATTTGACTCGGATTTTCATTAATCGAATGTCATATAAAACGATGTAAAATTCAATAAATATTAACCAATTAAAATTTTTGTTGTCTGTATAATTAATATAACGTCATATTCTGAATTGATGATAAATAATATTAGCCATAAAGTGTGGGTTTCGCGTATATAATTAAAAAATAACAAATTTTTAAGTGGTAGTGCCACACTGCATACTTTCGAGTTGCAGCCGAATGGGCCGGCACGACCGGGGAAGTACCACTCTCTCACTTAAAATCGGCGTGAAGTGGTAGCTATGCTACTGCGTTTCGTCCGGTATGTGAGAGTCCCGGAGGCCCGATCCCCCTCCCCCCCAAATCATAATGGTTGTGCAGAATTTGGTTCTATTACCCCAGGAGGGTACCATCAGCGACTGCGGTGAAGAATCCCTCTCTGGGAATCCATGCTCAGGACGTACACAACCTGAGCAGGGATGCCCAGGCTGCCCTCCGAATTCTGGGGGGGGCAATTTTGCGCTCGCCACTGTTCGGGGCAAGCGGAGCAGGCATCATAAGGCAACCCCTACCACCCTCACCGTGGACTTCTGCAACATAAGGGGACTCAACTCCAACTTGAACGCCGTTCACTTTCACCTTGAGACGGCTAAGCCGGCCTTGCTCTTTCTTACCGAGACCCAGATATCCTCTCCTGCCGATACGACTTTTCTCTCTTACCCCGGGTACAAATTGGAACATTCCTTTGTACCACGAGCTGGGGTGTGCGTTTACGTCAGAGATGATATCTGCTCTCGACGCCTCGGCAGCCTTGAAGGGCAGGACCTATCGATTATCTGGCTGCGTGTAGACTGCGACGACCATCCGCGAATCTACGCGTGCCTTTATAGGTCCCATAGCGGTAATGCCGAAACCGACCGACTGCTTGAGCACGTCCAAATGGCTACAGATTCCGTGCTGCAGCAGATCCCATCCGCAGAGATCGTTATTCTTGGCGATTTTAATGCCCACCATGCCGAATGGCTTGGATCGCGCACTACCGATTATGCGGGTCGATCTGTTCTCGACTTCGCTTTAGCATATGATTTGACACAACTAGTCCCCTCGCCAACGCGAATACCAGACGTGGAGGATCATACACCTTCCCTGTTGGACCTTCTGCTGACTTCCCATCCGGATGGCTACCAGGTTATCGTCGAACCCCCTCTGGGCTCGTCGGACCACTGTCTCGTCCGAAGTACAGTGCCGGTTGCGCGTTACTCACGACCTCGTTTCGTGGGCTGCCGCCGAGTGTGGCACTACAGGTCAGCAGATTGGGATGGGATGCGGTCCTTCTTTGCATCCTACCCATGGGGGCAGGTTTGTTTTTCGCCGGATGATCCGAGTGTTGTTGCTGACTCTGTTGCCGAAGTGGTACTTCAGGGTATGGAACTATTCATTCCGTATTCTGCGGTCCCCATCGGTGGCAAATCCCAGCCCTGGTTTGGTCGTTTCTGCAAAACGGAGAAACTGCAAAGCTTCACGCAGAAAATGGGAACGCTACCAAGACTGGGCTAACGCATCAGCGTCTCGTGATGTAAATACCAGCGCAATCAGAAAGGAATATAACTCTGCCTCTAGGTCCTTCAAAAACGTGATTGCTAAGGCGAAGACGGAGTACATTGGCAGAATTGGCGAGAGACTGGTGCGCCTCCCTTCAGGAACACGTGCGTTCTGGTCTCTCGCCAAGGCTGTCTTAGGGAATTTCTGTCAGCCTTCCTTACCATCTCTGCACAAGGACGTTGAGTCATTGGCCCATACAGCGAAGGAGAAGGCTGATCTTTTAGGCTCTCTCTTCGCAGCGAACTCGACTCTGGATGACCGAGGAAAGTCACCACCAACAATCCCGCGGTGTGATACCACGATGCCGGAGGTTAAATTCCGGCAAAGTGCAGTTCGTAAAGCACTTCTTTCCTTGGATATTCATAAGTCGAGTGGACCCGATGGCATCCCTCCAATCGTGCTACGGACTTGTGCTCCCGAGTTGGCGCCGGTCTTAACGCGTCTTTTCCGGCAATCCTATGCATACGGCGTCGTCCCGAACTCCTGGAAGACTGCTTTGGTGCATCCGATCCCTAAAAAGGGCAACCGCTCAGACCCATCCAATTATAGGCCTATAGCCATCACCTCCTTGTTCTCCAAGGTAATGGAGTCCATTATAAACTGCCAGCTCCTGCGGTACCTAGAGGAGTACCAGCTGATTAGCGACCGCCAGTACGGTTTCCGTCGGGGTCGCTCAGCCGGTGATCTTCTAGTTTACCTTACTCATAGATGGGCGGAAGCAGTTGAGAGCAATGGGGAGGCATTAGCAGCCAGTCTGGACATAGCGAAGGCCTTCGATCGTGTGTGGCACAAAGCGCTTCTTTCGAAGCTTCCTTCCTATGGGCTTCCCGGGAAATTATGCAATTGGATTACCAGTTTTTTGGCAGATCGGAGCATCAAGGTCGTTGTCGACGGTGCATGCTCTGACTTAAAATTCGTCAATGCTGGTGTTCCACAAAGCTGCGTTCTATCACCCACTCTGTTTCTTCTGCATATAAATGACTTGTTGCAAATCAGTAACATTCATTGCTATGCAGACGACAGCACCGTAGACACCTCATACACCGGCCGTGCTAATATTTCTCGGGAAAACGTCGAAGAAAACCGGAACAAACTTGTATCTAAAATCGAGTCTACGTTAAACAAAGTCTCGAACTGGGGTCGGCTAAACCTAGTTCACTTCAACCCCAAAAAGACGCAAGTTTGCGCGTTAACTGCTAAAAAAACACCATTTGTCGTATCTCCACGATTCGAGAACATTCCGTTAGCCGCTACAGCTAGTATCGGAATACTTGGCGTTGATGTTTCGAGTCTCGTTCAGTTCCGCGGTCAATTGGAAGGCAAAGCCAAATTGGCATCAAAAAAGCTTGGTGTGCTCAGCAAGGCAAGACAGTATTTCACGTCGGCCCATCGTCTAAGACTATACAAGGCGCAAATTCGGCCTCACATGGAATACTGCTCTCACCTCTGGGCGGGTGCTCCCCAGTACCAGCTCCTTCCATTTGACCGTATCCAACGTAGAGCGGCTCGAATTATCGACGATCAAGCCCTTTCCGATCTGCTTGATCCTTTGGCTTTGCGTAGAGATGTTGGATCGCTCTGCATCTTCTACAGAATTTATCACGGGGAATGTTCCGAGGAATTGTTCGGATTAATCCCGGCTGCTGAATTTCACCTTCGGACATCTCGTCAAAATTCCAAATATCACCCGCACCACCTAGATGTCCGAAAATCCACAACAGCGCGATTTTTAAGACATTTTCTGCCTCGCACAACCACTCTGTGGAACCAGCTTTCGCCGGCGGTTTTTCCGAACCGATACGACTTGGGAACCTTCAAGAAAAGAGCGTACTCTTTCCTGAAAGGCCGGCAACGCACCTGCAAGCCCCCCGGTGTTGCAGATGTCCATGGGCGGTGGTAGTCACTTTCCATCAGGTGAGCCTCCTGCTCGTTTGCCACCTTATGACATAAAAAAAAAAAAAAAAAAATGCGTATACATATATGTAATATAAAAAAGTAACTCCTATCCGTTTGGGAAGAAGGTTTGGAATTTATTCTACCACGTTTATCCAATGCGTGTTGGCGACACACACACACATGTGGTAGTTTTTTTTTCTACCAATACATGCAGGTATGTCTTCACGATGTTTTCCTTTATGATTTTATAAATACAAATTAAAACATGAATGTAAAATGAAATTGTGTGGTGCTTGTCAGAGTTTAAACCAGAAATCATTAATTAAGATTTACATGTTCTAATCATTGTTCTCTATGTAAGGGTATAAACAAAGTTGTGAATATATTCAAGGAGCAAAGCTGAACAGAAACAATTTTAATAGAATAAATGATGTGTGGTTATTATTAAATCGTCATAAACGTTTTGTGTTAAAATTTTTTTCCTTTTTCTACGCTGTATATAGCGTAAGACAGCATTTTTTTACATAAGTATATGGTGTTTAATTCGGTTTTTTTTTTGCATTAGCAGCCCGTAAATGTCCCACTGCTGGGATAAAGGCCTCCTCTCCCTTTGAGGAGAAGGTTTGGAGCATATTCCACCACGCTGCTCCAATGCGGGTTGGCGGAATACACATGTGGCAGATTTTAATTCGGTTAGGATTTTACTATTAGACACAAAGGCAAGTTATTTGATTTAAGGAAGAAAATAATTCATATGGTACACTTTCTCTAGTTAGATTCCTTTATCCATCTATTTATATCTATAGAATATGCAAGTAGAAATTTTCATAGCGTTCCATCAATTTAAGTGATATACATAAAAGCAGTCGTTTCATTTTCAATAACCACAGTTATTTAATTTCGTTAAACTTCGTTTAAAATTCATTATTCTTTTTAAACATTAATCACTCTTTATCGGATAAGTTATAAGACAGCTCAGTAACTAATGCATTTGGAGAATTCCTTAATTTATCTTTTGCACTCGTGGGCATTAGCTTTCAGAACGTTCGTTGCACGTGAAATTTATTTTTAGAAGTTTTAGATAAAGGAATACTATGGTAATATATACTATTAGTTTGATGCAATGTATTTTTCAGGTCCATACCCATTTCAATCATTAATAATTCCATCTTGAGGGACAGATATTTTTCATTACTAATTATTTTAAACTAACTGTACTAAATTAATTAAACTAAAAATTGTGTAAGAATATTCTAGAAAAAAAAAACCAGCGCAGTCCATAATGTAAAGGAAATGCTGTTGAAGTTAGCTCTGTATTGAGTGCCAGATGCAATGAAAGCTAGTTAATTGCTCGGAGTTCTTACATTGTCTTTTGAGTTGTCGTTCCGATAAAATAAACACAGAAATGGTGATCCCGTTCTTCTATATCCGTTTGATACCTTAATTCTAAAACAATGTTAATAAATTAAGCAATAGTTACGTCATTTCGTATAGTAAATGTAGTAAACGTAATAAATCTTATACACTATATATTATATATGACGACGACGACCTCCGTGGTCGAGTAGTGTGTACACCGGTTTTATGGGTACGTCACTCCGAGGTCCCGGGTTCGATTTTCGGCCGAGTCGATGTAGAAAATGTTCATTCGTTTTCTATGTTGTCTTGGTCTGAGTGCATGTGGTACCGTCGTTACTTCTGATTTTCCATAACACAAGTGATTTAGCTACTTACATTGGGATCAGAGTAAAGTATGTGATGTTGTCCAATACATACATATATGTATACGTATATTATAAGTACAAAACATAATATATTTAACCAATAACTAATTAATTTCACCCACTATTCTGTAATGATATCAATGGAAAAAGACCTTGAATCCCTAATTCAAGTTATATGCTTACATTTCCGCGTGCCATAATTAGTGAAAGTTCCGAAATATAGTCTTACAAATGTTTATAAGTTCCATTGATATGCGGAACATGAATGTTGGATTTGAATTTAGTGCTCATAAAATACGCTTCATTGCGTTTGTGAAATTATTGTCGTGTTTCTTTATTCGTAGTTCTTACGAATCAGCATATTACGGATTATTTTTAAGCAAACCAACTTTAACTGGACAAGCTTATAAGAATAATCTTTTAATTCTTTGCTGTTGACAATTATGTTTTATTTTATTTTCAGTAGGACAACCAACAGAAGATAGAATATAACATGAAAAAACTAAATTAATTTGGTAAATGTTATACAATATGTATTAACGAAATAATAAATATTAATTAATCACATATGTACACATATACAATAATATTACACAATCGTGTAATATTATTACTGTTAAAATTAAATTCATAATGCACTTTATTCAAGAAAATCGCAAACATTTAAATTGATGAAGATTAAAAAAATCTTCATTTAACAAGATTAAATTTAAATATATATATATATATATATATATATATATTTTATTGTTATTGTTGATAAAATTATATGTATGTAAATATTATGTAACAACGAATACAAACTCGATGCTCCTTTATTATATAATCGTGCACAGAATATGTTTATATATTCTTAAAAGAATTTTTAAGTTTAGCTAACTATCTTTTTTGTAGATTATGTTTTGAATTTTAAACTTATCATTGTAGATACGTCATTTACTCTAAAATAATCGTCTTACATCCATTACTTTTGACTATATGAAATTAATACAAATATTAAAACTAAACTCATTGTCATGACCCAATCCATACGCATTGTTCACAAAAAATATAACCTCTTCAAAAAACTCATTATATCAAATATATTTAGTAAAAACATTTCCTTAATATTGACAATATATCATCAATATAGCTGAAATGTTCGTAAATGTTTTCATTTCATTTATTTAAATAAAGAGACGTTAAATGGGAGTTCCTTCGAGTAGAAAAATTAAAGTAAGGTTTCATTATGATTTCTCTCTGACATAGAAGCCAAACAAAATGTCGAATTCTTTGTTTAATCAAAATATTCTCATTGATTTTATTAAAACATACGGCATGAAATATTCAGGAATGTTTCAAAATACTGTATGTTTAGTCTATTATATAAATAAAGAGGAATGAGAGTACCAACCTCGTTGCTTAACAATAAGTTAAACATGCCTGTTACTTTCAATTCGGTTCCGTAGAGTCAATAAATCCAGCCTGGGGCTAAGTATTAAATTTCATAATAAAAATCGCAAATATTAACATTGTCAATTAATATATTTAAATCTTTGTTCAAAAATATTCAAAACACGATTACTAATGAAGTACGATTTATAATTAATTATAGCTATACAAATACAAATATGACGGAGATAATTAAAAATAGGACGTAACCCCTGAGGCGCAAAAATTTTCCAATTTATCTTCTTTTTAAGAAAACATTTAAGGCGCTCTTGCTCGCTTAACAAAAATTGAGGAATATTGACATACTTAAAAAAATATAGTCATAATGTATAGTCAATGCTAAAAAAGTATCACAGATATATAAATAAATATAGGAACCCATGCTCTTGTGTGTGGTAATAAAATCTTTCGTTCAGCCAACCACTACTTTTAGATTATAGACTTCTCCCAATATCCATTACAGGTCCCGGCATTTTTCCTTACCTATTTGACATCATTGTCATCATATAACTGGAGGTTAAATTAAGCTACGTTTGCCAATCACATTGGCAAAATTGGCGAGAGACTTGTGAGACTCCCTTTAGGAACGTGTGCGTTCTGTACTCTTGCTGAGTCTACCTTAGGGAATTTCTGTCAGTCTACTTTTCAATCTCTGCACAGGGACGGTGAGTCATTGACAAATACCCCGAAGGAGAAAGCTGATCTTTTAGGCTCACTCTTCCCGTTTAACTCAACTATGGATGACCGAGGAAAGATGATGTGATACTATGATGCTGGACATTAAATTCTGTCATAGTGCAGGTCATAGAGCACTGCTTTATCCGTAAGTCGAGTGCTCCCGATGGCATTCCTCCTATCGTGCTTCGGACATGTACTCCCGAGTAGGCAACGATTTTAACGCTTTTTTCCGGAAATTATACACAATAGGCGTCGCCTCAAATTCCTGGAACAGCACCCGAGCACTCTTGCTTTGGTGCATCCGATCCCTAAAAAGTCTACTGCTCATACCTGTCCTATTATGGGCATATAGCCATCATTTCCTTGTTCAGAAAACGGAGCCCATTATTAACTGCCAGCTCTTGCGGTACCTAGACGGGCAGTCGCTGTTTAGCTACCACCAGTACTGTTTCCACCGGGGTCGCTCAACTGGTTTACCTGACACATGGATGGACAGAAGCAGTTGAGTTCAAGGTCATTGGGCAGTCAAGCCCATTCCGACCTGCTTTGCATATATATATTGGATTACTCTGCATCTTCTAAAGTATTCGTCCTAAGAATTGTTTGGAATAATCCCGGCTCCTGAATTGCACCCTCAAACATTGCGTCAGAATTCAAAGTTGTATCTGCAACAACTAAATGTCCGAAAATCCTCAACAGAGCGATTTTTAATTCACTTTCTGCTTCGTCTACACATTTCTGAAAGCAGCAGCAGCAGCTTTTTGGAGTAGTCATGGGCAGTGGTAGTCATTTTCCATCGGCTGATGCTTTTGTTCGTTTGCCACATATACCATAAAATAACTATCTAACGATTAAAATAAATAAAAGTAATTTTGTCAGATATAATCAAGTGTAACTTTAATTTGAAATTGAAACTTCAATTTATAAACAATCTGCCCGGGGGCGATGCATCATATATCATTTGCATTTTTGCGATCGCAAACGTGATACGCTAAAATTTTGTAGATGCAGTATTAGCGGATTTTATCATAGAGGTTAATAAGGCGCAATGTTATATTTATCAAGTTCATCCGGGTCTCCGAAATTTATAGCTCTAAACTACTTCTCATGATGATGTAAAGCTATTTTTAACAGAATCGTTCATTTGCAATTGATAACATTATGAGCATGCGTTCCAAATTATGTGTGTTTTACCCTTAGCAATTATAATTATAGAAAATAAATCTTATGATATATTTATTTGTTTTAAATAAAACGGTATTCAAAGCATATTTACTGCTTTTATTTATCTTGAACCTTTAATTAATACTAATTAAAATTATAATTGATTTTGAGGATGATGTGGTGGATTTATCTACCTTAATTTAAAATTGAAAATTAATTAAAACTTTTACTTGACCCAAACAAAATTTCTGAGGTAGGAAACAAGATGTCATCGAAGTAACTTTTATTCTTTTAGCAGCACAGTTGTATGTTAATTATAATGAAACTCTAATTGATAAACATTTAGCCATAATAATGGTTTACCTTAAAATAAAGCAATAAAATAAGTGTAGGTAGTGATAATATGATATTTAGTAACAAGAATATATTGTTATTAACAATGTTAGTTACAAATATTTATAACACAAATTAACAATCTTCTTAATAAAATATAATATGACTGAATGATATACGACGGACGCCCTAAACAACCGAACATAATAAGATGAAATGTTGCACAGGGATGTCTTGTAGGAAGAACGTCACTATGCAATAAGAAATATTTTTTCAAAATTCATCTTCTAAGAGGAGGCGGGGATAGGGTTGATGAAAGTTTGTAGAATGGAAGTTGGTTAGTTGTGAAAGTTAAAAATATGAAAATCGGTGTTTAGGCTTTTGTTTATAAGAAAAGGGTAAAATTAGAGATGAAATTATGTATAAAAGGTCGCTTTCTATCAATATTTAAAATACAGAAATCTGTGTTTAGGCTTAGATCATGAGCAAAGATACTCGGTTTATGTTTTTGAAAATTCATCTTTGAAGAGGGAGACATTTGTAATGAACCTATGCATTAAAGTTCGCTATTTTTTTTAATATAGTTTTCGGTGTTATCGCATTTGTAAATGAATATATTAAGTATTTATAAGTCAGTCTTATTTGAGCATATGATTGTCGTTAAGGCGTTATTGAAATTCATTTCCTAAGAGCATGAAATTAGGGGAATGAACGTTTGAAACATTCAAATTGGCAATATAAATATATCAAAAAAATTTATGCACGTAATATAAATAAATAAAATAAAAATAACTTTTATACCTTTAACAACATTTTGACTTGATTTGACTAAATTAGGTATGTTTTTATTTTTGTCGCTCTCAGCAAGTATTTAATTATGGACTGGTAATCATATAGTATATAGTCTAGCTTTAATTAGACATGTTTCCGTCAAATACTACCGCCGTCTTTTTGATCGGTTTTTCCTTTTTCCATTCCTTAGACAACATTCTATTAATAAAAAGTTACACAATTCACATAGCACATAGAGTGCACTAAGTTTTTTTCATTTCATTAATAATTTTCCGTTTGACGTTGCAAATTATGAAAATATAAGTTTCACGTTTAAAATTCCGCGCGGACATTTTCCTCAAAATAATTATTACTTAATAGCCACAACACACCCACTTCGCTTGACGTAAATTAAATTTGAGTAACTTTACTATTTTTAACTCTTATTTAATAATATTGTGTATCGATGATGTATAAGTCTATTTTAAATACAAGATACATTTTCGTATTTTAGAGAAAGTAAAGCGAAATTATCGTATCGGTATAAATTGTCCGAAGTGCGGAAAACTCTCACCTCAAAAACGTTTTATTGAATTTTGTATAAAATATTATTTTGTAACAGTATTATTTATTATACGCTAGTTATCATGGCTTCGCAATATATACATCCTCTACATAAAGCGTTTATATCCTAATTCATATTGTTATATTTAAAGAAAATACTGTTTTGATGGAAGGAAGAAGAAAAATGCAGTTTTGTTTAAATAGCTATTTAATTTAAATAACAAACGATAATGGTGTGTTATACATATTGCTATTACAATTTCAGGTCTTAAATTAATTTTACCGTTACTTAATTTATTTATAGTTTTTGAGTTATTCTAGAACTAAAAATTGTGCCAGCCGGACTCAGCGTGGGTCACTTGAAATAAAATTAATATACTATAAATTATAATAATTTATCTTATTTAAAATTAATATTTAGGCGCCACTGATGATTTTATATATAATAATTTAGACCACCGTTCGGCAGCAAACTAAGTTCGTATAAAAATATAAGTGGGTACATCACAAAATTTCCAGTTACACGTAGAGAATGCTCATATTTAAGGGTACAGGCATGCCATCCTTGGAGTAGCACCAGCAGGAATCTTCGCATACTCAACCAGGAAACTGCAGCCGTCCACACTTTATATTTTAGCTTAAAATTTCTAATCCATGTGGTGGGTAAAAATAAAGTGGGTTCAAGGGAATTGACACTTTTTTATGACGTTTTAAATAATTAAAAAATGTTAAAATTATTAAAATAATTTTTAATGTAACAATATTATATAAATATGTATATATTCTACGATACGTTACGCGACGTCTGTAAAGCTTCCAATCAGCATGATTGCCAACATCTCCATCATCAACATAATCAGTCATATTTTAGCCTATTTATACAATACCATAATAAATTATAAATCAATTTATCTCTATTAATACCATACAAAAATCTGATATGTAGTTATTGATTCTATCATGTTCAGACAAACATCCAGCGCGGCGCTTCCGTCGTTTCATAATATGTATTTTTTTTAAATAATAACAAGAAATCTAAATAATAAACCTATCATACTAAATCCTACCAAGCTTTATGTTTATATTGAAATTAGAAATATCGAATTCGTTTATCAATTGAATATTATCAGTAGTAAATGGTACAATCCTTTAAATGTCTTACTGGTTCGATAAAAGTGTTCCGGTTAAGGAAGATTTGGAGGTTAATCTGCAACACTACGGGATTACGTCCGTCAGAAATTCATCCGACACATGACCTCAAGTTGTTTTCCTTTACTGGGAACGAGATATAATCACATAAATTGCGTCATCATGTCACAGTAGCTTGAATTTGCAAACGTCAGTTATTATCCACGCATTTCATTTACCAAGCCATATTCGAAAATAGCCTTTTAAAAACCCAATAGATGTGTTGCTAAAACAATTTTTAGCCAACCTAATTTTAAGTAACCATTTTCTGAAATGGATTGAATGGGAAATGTTTTAAGAAACTTCGAATAATGAGCGTAACATTTTATGACTTGGAGTTCTTTGATTGACTAAAAATAATTTTCTAAATGGTTATGACTATGAGACTGTTAATAACTAAAAGTGCCCTCATAAATTTATAACTTTATCCGTACATATATTTTTATTTTCCTGTGTGACTGTTGCTTATGCAAAACGGAACTCATATTTTTTGTTGATTATCGGATATAAAATCCTATTGTGTTTGTTTTTTTTTTTCATAATTCAATTATTCTTAGGTATATAAGTAATTTGTACATAAATTGTTTGTACATAAGAGAATCTTTTAGAGAATATTTGTTTATCGTAATTTTGATCCACGATAGCGTCTGAAACACCGTCCGTATATTGAAAACAATCAATTATGATATCTCCCAATGTTGTTGATTGGTTTCAATTTTATTCACGTAGACGTCAACAAAACTTTCATGCTACAAACAGATATATTTCGTATTGTCACATCAATACTAGTACTAAGTACCTTTTAACTTATAAATTTAACAAAACTAATTCCAAAAAAATAATTCAATAATGACGTTATAATAAATTAAGTTATACTTACACCTATAGATTTAAATAATTTATGAATCGATTTAGGGTCAAAGCCAAGGCGAGCCTAAAGTTATTAATTTCCACCGGAAATCCACCGATCCTCATCAATTTCTATTTTAATAACTCACACGAAAAACTTACTTATCTCTGTGACAAACTTACCCTACCTACTGAAGTACGATTCCTTCTTTCCTACTTTATGTTTTATTTGTCATCCAGTAAATATAAGGTGAAATCCTACTTAATATATTGTTCATAATTATTTTGTACACAGACTACATCGTTTTGTAATAGCCCAATTTGCAAGCTTAATTCTTAATAATAAGAATATTTATTATAGTGCTAATCTTAAGATTACTTATATTGTATAGGTTGGCGACCGGGCTAATTGACCACCTGATGGCAATTAGTCACCACCGCCCATAGACATTGGCACGGTAAGAAATATTAACCATTCCGTTTATCGACGTACTTACACTGGCTCACTCACGCTTATCAATAAAATAAAGAATATCTAATGACTGGTCTGTATTTACCCAAACGGACCGACACAAAGCCCTACCACAAATAAGAAAATCTTTTTTGTTTCCTATACAGATATTATTAATAAAGCTTTGTTGTATTGAGATAAGAAATATAATTATTAATATACAACAAAGTTATTTTAAACAAGTAAATTAACGCCAGCGAAATGAAGAGATGTAATCGCAGCGTAATCTTCACAATGTTTTTCTTTTGCTTGAACAAGATGAATTTTAATATAAATATTCAGATTTTTACGACAAACTTTGCTTAGGATGACACCTTATCTGTATAGTCATCTTCGTATTTTGAATAAAACGAGAAAAGGTTACGTTATTCTTTGCATAATATATTATATAAAAAGTTCAAAATCCTCTGATTAAAATAATGTTCATTATTCATTAAAAAAAAAAATAGTTAATTTAACAATTTTAAACTTCAGGAAGATACGGTTGGCTTACAACGAAACTTGTTTAAAACTAAACTTTTGTCTTAACTTTGTAAATTTGATACTAATGATCCGTAACAAGTTCTTTTTGCTTAATTATAGCAAGTAAACTTGGTAGTATAAATTATATGATATAGGTCAGTTCTCTGTATTTTTTATTTTGTTCTATTATGGTACGTTTTTATTGCAATTAATGCGTCAATAGTACAATGGCTTAATGGGTCGCCTAACGATATAAAAAGTCGCAGGTTCGATCGTGACTTTTTTAAATTATTTTATCCAAGTATACTTTACAAGCACTTTTGAATCGACATTTAACAAAGTTATTAGTTATGTACCTATATCCGGGTAAGCATTACTCAGTACAAGAATAATGTACATAGTTGTGGTTTATACTTCACCTTCTGGGCGGTGTAGGAAAAATCAATGACATATGGTCTATTTTTTTTCCGTGTAAAATAAGCTTGAAGCCTTTCTGAATAGGAGACGAAGCCTTTGCGCAACAGTACCCGCTTTGAAACTATTAATTTACTTTATAATTCTTTATTAGATATTTCTAAATGTAAATAATGTAATTTTTAGGGGTGATTATATTTTTGTTTTTCATTCCAATAAAGATACAGGCAACGTATAAATTTATGAATTAATATCTTTATTATTTTTATAAAAAAATTATAAGGTTGAGTAAAACTTTTTTTACTAGTACTAATCAGTGCATAATTTATTTAAGATAATTCAATGATAGTATTGTATAGTAAAAATATTATCCGACACCAATTCAGTTTTAATGAAACATTTAGAAGTTTCTCGTTGCTCGTTATTGTTAGGTGCTATTTTTTCAAGGAACGAATAAAAGGAAAACAAGCTGACTTAACGCTGACACTGTTTTATTTTCGCAGTAAAAAAACTATACTAAAATATCATCGCCTTAAGAGAAATATTAATAAAAAACTTATTTGCAGCCCGTAACTAAATATAACTGTATTAAAAAACACGTGGATCTTTTGATCCTGTATTTGATCGTTATCCGGTCGTATTCGTTTTCCGTCCCATAGGACTATGATAGAGGGAATAGGTTTACGTGTGTTTGCGCACACGCTTCAACTCTATAATTATTTATTTATTAATTATTATTTAGCGCTGCGTTTGCTATTTTCTTCGTTAACAAAAGCCACCGCGACCTAAATCAGTCAAGAGGACGCCATTATCATTTACGAATGTATTGCTTTAAACTAATGATATCCGATGCGGAATTTAATAATAAACAACTAAAAGTCCTTAAAACTTAAAAACAAAACCTAGAGAGTAATAAATGTAATCTATAATTAACAACTAATAAATAATCCAGTGCTGGGAAAAATCAAATTTAAAATTCAATGAGTGAGCAGAGTGATACCTAATTATATTTAAATAAACAACACATCTCAGACTGTAAGTTTAATACGTGAATAAAACACAAAAACAATAAGCGTTTAAAAAAATAAAACAATAATTTCACAAAAATATATTAACGTAATAAAGCCATGTAAATATTTTGATGTACGATATTAATATACGAGATGAGGACTTGTTGACTCGAAAAGGTCGAGGCACCTGACGTGTGAAATCCCATCTCGAATTTAAAGAGACCTTCCTCTCTATGATCAAACAAGCTTGCAAAACAAATTCTACACGTAATCTTCACCGGAGGTAAATCATATGCGATCAGTAAACGCTAAAATATAGCCTTAAATTTCGCATTTAAAAGCATTAGTTGTTGTGTATTACCTTTAATTTATTTTATTATTTGTTAAATAATACATACTTGGAAATATGAAAAAAATATATGAGGTGTTTCTTTTGAGGCAATTGAAAGAATTCTGTAGAGTTCTCTGATTAAAATAATTAATTGTATTTTCTATCATAATTATAAGAACTCTTGCAAACATCGAATTTAAATTTAAATTATCGTTTTTATATTCAAGGAATAAATTTGATAATATTTCATCTTACCTGTTTTATATTAAATTAATATCTACCAGTGGTTCGACCGCGAAACTTTGCGTTCATTCAAAAGATTTATTAGGAATTTTTGGAACACAAGTTTTGTTTTGATTTCATTTCATTGTAAACTGCAAGTCAATCATCTCCATTTGGCGTCAAAATGATGAAACCTTAATTAATGTTTTTTTTATGTGATGGAGTAGGTGTTCCTAAAATGTTTTTAAGAGATCGGATAATTATTCGATTTTACTATTTAATTTGTACAAACAATTATTACTTATTTATCTAAGCAAAGGTTTTTAATAACATAAGAATTATGAAGAAATAATGATTACAATTTAAACAAATCAGATTTTTATTTACTTAACCAAAACATAAAAGAACACACTTAACTTATAAGTAGAACATCTTTACCGATCCATGCTGTGCAGAATGCTCGAATGCCCTGCCGCCCTGGATCGACGTAGACGGTTTTGAGAGTTTATCCTAGCGCTATGCGGGGGCCAAACTCTTAATTATTGTTGACATCACTTTCATTATAAAGTTAAAAGTAATTATTGTTAAAATCGGCTCATAAGGTTTACGAATTTTTAAAATGTTATAATTAACTCATTTTAATCAATAAATCTTATAACAATTTATTTTATGTTTGTTTACGTTTTTAATTTTTTTTATACAGCCGTAGCACCGCTCTCTTACCAGCCAGTAACTTTTTTCCGCTCTCTAAAATTATTTATTTGTTAAATTGTAACAGTGAAATCAAGAATCATCTTTACTTGTCTGACACTTGGGATAAAAATCGGCCTATACTGTTAATGTATAAGATATGCTTCAAAAATTCGAACTCGTTTCTAAGAACATGTCACTTGGTAGGTTTTCATAATAATGATTCCGCAATAAAAAATAAAAATAATATTATAAAAATCTGATAAAGAATTGGTATATTATAAAAAAATCTTAAAAATATTTTTATATCTTAGCCAAGTTATAATAAATGCAATAAACCAACGACGAGAATATAAATATTATTTCTTGTATTTTGCAATATATACTAGATTAAGTCACCACCAATTCTTCGGTTCGAGCGCCGCCATTTTGGTGGGAGCAAAATTCGTTTAACTGATTTCCATAAACAAATAAGTGAACAATTGCCTAAGCAAAATATTTAATTAAAATTATTGAATATTTAAATAAATTTATAGAACCTAACAATTGTATATGATTAGTCTCAGATAAAATCAATTCTCCCCTTCTTATCTACTTAATAAAATTGTATAATGACTGACTGAAATACAACGCACAACCCAAACCGGGGTTTTGTATTTAAGGAATATCTTATGGTAATATGGAGCCGTTTTGAATTTTAAGTAGTTACGTTATGAAGAGTTAGTTTTTATATTGAAGTTCATTTTTGAAGGTTGATGACCTGTTACTGTTTGTGAATAAATATGTTTATGAATAAAACAAATCGTACAGTGTTTTTAGACATAGAGAAAGAAAATTTGCTCGATTTTAGCAATGCCTTTAATTCAGTCGACTTTGATGTATTGCTTGGTATCCTTCGCTCACTTAACTTTGCTCAGCCTGTGATTGATTGGTTCCAATCTTATCTTCGTGGTCGTCGGCAGATGGTAAAGTCTGATGAGGCTTCCTCGGACTGGGCTGATCTCTCTGCTGGCGTTCCGCAAGGCGGCGTACTTTCTCCTCTTCTGTTTTCAATCTTCATTAATGAAATTACCAAAGTTATTTCTTCTCACTACCATCTCTATGCAGACGATTTACAGCTTTATAGACACGCCACCTTATCAAATCTGTGTTCGACCATACATGATATCAATCATGATCTTGTTGAAATTAAGAACTGGGCTACATCCTTTGGGCTTCTTGTTAATCCCTTGAAGTCGAAGGCAATGGTAATAGGTACCAGACAGTTATGTAGCAAAATTAATTGGGACATTGTACCATCAATTGTCTATGATGGAACTCAAATTGCATATAGCGACCAAGCTACTAATCTGGGGTTAGTCATAGATTGCAATTTATCATGGAGAGCTCAGGTTAACGAAGTCAGTAAACGTGTCCATTTCTCTCTGCATTCTCTAAAACGTTTGCAGAATTTCCTTCCTTTTAAAACAAAAATATTACTTGCACAATCCCTTCTTCTTCCCATCCTTGACTACGCTGATATCTGCTATCTTGATGCGAATGAAGAGCTACTTGACAAACTAGATAGACTTCAAAATTTGTGCATTCGTTTCATTTACGGTCTGCGCAAATTTGATCACATTTCTCAATTTCGACGTCAGTTAAAGTGGCTTCC
This sequence comes from Vanessa atalanta, assembly GCF_905147765.1. Classification (NCBI taxonomy): domain Eukaryota; kingdom Metazoa; phylum Arthropoda; class Insecta; order Lepidoptera; family Nymphalidae; genus Vanessa; species Vanessa atalanta. The sequence goes on from NC_061877.1 coordinate 6,446,490, forward strand.
TATCCGACTTCGCCGGAGCTTGCACATATTATCGCTTCTTTTTAATATATTAAACCATGGTAGCCCTGATTACCTACATGAGCGTTTTCTGTTTTGTCCTGCTCGTGAAAGACCAGTACGCGCATGTGTGGCGTCGAAAACTCTTGAGGTACCATTTTTTAATACTACTTCCTATGGTAACTCGTTTTCCGTTGTTGCCGCTCGCCTATGGAACTCTCTTCCAGATAATATTTTCTATAATAATGTTACGATAAAATCGTTTAAAATCAGAGTTAAGCAACACTTTCTTGCCACTTAAGTTTAATTTATTTTATATGTATGTATATATATTTTTTTGTATCTATGTAAGTTGAATGTATATATATATTATAGATAATGGTATATATTATGTATATATTTGTATTTAGTGTGTAATATATTCATTTATCGCTAAGTCTACTTGAATTCTATAATATAAAACTAATTGATATTGTACCTACACCATAAATATGTATTACAAATAATCTCCACTAAATTCAGGGTTTCTGGAAGAGATCTCTTGTTAGAGATAAGTTATCCCTTTGTACACATTTTTCATTTATATAATTTTCTGTATACTCTGTTGGTACATAAATAAATAAATAAATAATTAAGAATTCGGTAAATTTCTGCTTACCGGAATATCGAATAGGAGATACTAAGGTTTTTTTTATTTTTTTTAGAAATAAATTAGGTATCTAGAGGCACAATTTCTCATCTACCATTAATTTACAAAGTAATACTTGTTTCAAAGTACTTTTATTTTAATCCCAGCCGTAGCCGTGCTCAGTGATGCCCAAAGATCGCTTATACCGTGCTAATATAACCTTTCCGTTGTAATAAACTATGTGGTCGCAGCGGGATTGTTCATGTTATTGCTGGGTGATACACGGTATTCGTGCTATAAACATTGTAATTTTCGGTCATGCATGAATTTACGCATTACACAATATCCATCTTACCAATACTATATTTTGATATAAATACTAGAAGGATTCGTTTTGATTTTGCTCTAAATACTTACAATTAGTCTTAAAAACATTTTGTGACAACACTTGTCCCTGGCCACAAATTTTAGAAAGAAAATAAAAGTTTATTTATGCACGACACAATTGAAAAAAGTATAAACACACCTGATAAAAAATTGTATTGTGAAATGAAATTACTATAGTATGATAGAAATCACTACTTTGATTAAGCAGAAATCAACAAAACGGAAAAATAGTGAAATCTTAGTCAAAGGAATTAGGAATAACATTAAGGTCAGGAAAATTCCTTCATAAGAGCAATTTATCAAAGTCTTGGGAGACTGAGCTGCGTAAACACATTTTTATTAATTGTACAGACACACTTAATCGTATCTATCAACAAATGTTTCATTTAGTACATTAAGTAAAGCTATATTCAATTAAATAAATAGTAGATAATCATGAAAAAAAATCGTATCGTAGTGTGTTTTAAATAATCAAAAGAGTAATTTTACGCGTCTGTGCTTCCTATGTTTAATTTATTTTTTCGTATGTTACTAACAGATCATTTTTCGTTTCCATTATTGTTTTTGTATGCAACATGCATTATGCAATTTCAAAGCTTTCGATTTTTTTATTAAGTCTCATTTTTGAATTACACCTCGTTGCACAAAGCACTTGTGTTATGGAAAATCAGAAGAAAGTAACGAAGGTACCACAAACACCCAGACCCAAGACAACATAGAAAACTAATGAACTTTTTCTACACCGACTCGGCCGGGAATCGAACCTGGGACCTCGGAGTGGCGTACCCATGAAAACTGGTGTACACACTACTCGACCACGGAGGTCACCAACATGTACCAGCACTGTTCGAAGTATAAGCCATTCCTTGCAAACTCATCTATCATGTCGTCTCATGCACGTAATTACAATAACTCACTCAACCTTCAAAGTGGAATACCACAATACTTAATGTTGTCTTAGATTTTCGCGATTATTACACATTGAAATAAAACTAGTTTTTAACGGATTTAATCGCGTATATTAATTATTTTAACATCCCGACGTTTCGAGCACTTTGCAGTGTTATTTCAACCACAATACTTTTTAGTAGCGGTAGATTAAAAGACCAGCACAATGCACATACATATCAAGAGTGATTATTTCTGTGTAGGTTACTTTAATAAGGATTAACACTTACATTAACAAGAAATAAATAAGTAAGGTGTGTTTGTTTCTGTACACTTTTTAGGCACAAATTCCTACATAATGTTTTACTGAAATAGTCACGTCAACGCCCGCACAAATAACAATCAGCTATACTAGTACAATCTAAGTAAATGAACTATATCGTAAGCTATATGGCATATATAACGAAAACGTATGTAGTGTTTTCCACAAGTTTTATAAAAACCAATTGTAATGTAAAGATTTCGTGTCAGATGAATTGAAACCTACTGCAAACAGCGTTCGTGGGAAAATAAATACAAAAAAATTAACCAAATGTAAAAGCATACACAAGGACTTAGGGCCTTATAATAAGTCAATTGTTATAACAGCTCAAAGATGCATGCACAGACTGGCGAAAATTTACTAGTCACAGGTTCGAAACCGAACCTTTGGGCTATTGTCACTGCCAATCCTAATACGAGCTTTGCGCTTAATTGGAGGGGAAAATGGGGAGGTTAAGTTGATATTATAGTTCAATGAACTATGTGAAACTAAGTTGGATTCGGAGTGAGTTTGCATTACATACATTTACATATCACCTTTAAATTAGATATTAAATTTCTTATTCGAATTTTGTTTTCATAATACAGTAAAACCTATTCATTATATATTAAGTAGAACTTTTTTATCATTAAATAATAAAATTATTTATTGCCAAATGCAATATAATATACGCCTACAAAAATATTAATATCAATTTATTTTGTCATAGTGGTTAGTTGCTTAATCATTTGTGTGGAAACTAACATTTTGATCATTTCTACAAACGAACTCCTCGTTTGTACGAAAGATGGTCATGGATCAATTGACTAGGCATTAGTTAAGCTTTTTTTTTCATCGGTCTTAGTTTGAAAAGAAACAAAACAAAAATATGTCTTAGATAATATTTTTATAAGATTTATCATTTTATCTCATACTAAAAATATATTTCGAGCCTGGTTATTTCTATGTGATAATAATAAAACACATATAAGGTTATGAATACAGTTAAGTAGAAAGTTGACAAATCAAACTAGATCGGACAGTATAACAGTAGATACAAACTACATCCAAATTTTAATTAAAATGGAAGTTGATAATATTACTGTGAAAAATAAAATAAAATATGATATTTTATTGAAACAGAGGAGCAAATGGACCTTGTCATAAGTAGGTCTCTGCCCTCTTACGTAAATACTCCCGTGGGCTTGCAGTAAGGATAAATCATTTCTTACACTGTGTGTGCTACAGACCGTGTGTGTATATATAAAACACTGGCTTACTCACGAAACGAAAAATTGACAGGACCAAGATGGCCTTGCACAAAAATAATACTATTGGGTACTAAATTGTTCTTTACATTCTGTGACAACATGTCTATCAAGATCTATTACTCTTTTTTGTATTGGAGACCATGTGAAATAATATGCAGACTAGAAAGATAATAAATGTTGTATCTGTACCGATTCGGTGATGATTTATTTGGATTTTCTCGAACGCAAATAAATATGAACCACAAGTCGAATAGGTGGAACTGCTTTCTCCAGAACCAGATTATTCTCACATTCTAATTAATTTATAAATACAAAAAATATAAGTTTCATTTAATTCTTGAAAACCCCCTTTGTATACTTGCGTAGTCGAAACAACGAATGTACTAACACTCTAAGTATTGAGCGTTGGAAAATAAGGTAAGTGTTCCAGTGCTACGAACCATGTACTTTTATTATGTAGAATAAAACCATTTAGTATAGAAGGTTTTGCCTTATTACAAATAATCTATTTATGAGTAAAGTTTAAAATATAAAAATGGAAATTGTGTGTGTTTCTAAAAAGATGTATGCTATCGCAGACATTATGACAACTTTTTATGAGTAACAATTCAATAATACATAATTTTCGTGTTACTATAACTATTTGCGCAACAAAAATCTACATGCATTATGTATGAACTAGTATATAATACATAGAACATATTCAAATATGTTTGTAGGTCTGTAGTTTACTTTCCACATAGCCACGGACTCAGACAATTCAGATATATATTTAAATTATATTAATATTTAAAATATACCATACACACGTTTTAAACATAAAGTTTTATTAAAATCTTTCAGTTTTTTATATTTTCACACGCAATGCAAAATGCAAAAATTTGCTTACAATTGCTAAAGAGTACCACAAAAAAATCAGTTATAAAAAAAAAATACATACTGCATGGTTAATTAATAGAGACAAAAAAATACCTTTTTGCTATAAGAAATAGTAATAATCACATTGCTAAATCACATTACACATAGGAATGTATATAATATTATACGAGATAAGTTGGTGGACGAATGGCCTTATTGGCTTACGTATTCATCTTTAGACAATAACTGAAATGTAACATTAGAATCTTATTGTTTTAGTGAAAAAATCAGAATCTAACAAAAGGCTAGTCTGCTAATATACGAGTACCTATAATAATATGTATCGTAGGAGGCCGTCTTGTTGCGAACCCTTATCACAAAACATGTCTTGTCCATACCAAAATTGACATTAACAAGCGAACTCTGTCTACTCTGCCCTAGGGAAATATAATTGCGGCTTTGTAACAAAAGTCATTTTGTGTATTTTTTTTTGTGCTACAATTTTAGGATTATGTCACATCGTAGTCATGACATATAATCATGGAAAGGTAAAAAGTATCCTTATATTGTTAATAATTGGGAGTAAATTTCTTTACAACAGTAGGCAAAGGGAATAATTGAATAGTACGATATTTCGAACGAGTATTTTATGCTCAATTTAGATAATTATATTTTTTGATGTAGTGATATTCAATTATTGAACATTGCATTTTGAAAAGCTTGCACTTTTTATTAATAACTTTATTATTATAAAAGTATTTTTGATATTATTCTATAAAGATATGGTTTACAGTCAGATAGTTTATATGGTTAAATAAATTAGGCAGACATTTTTTTTTAATTTATAATTAAAAATACATAATTATTAATTATTTTCTTTTATTTTTAATACATCACTATCAAATACTTTAAATGGAAATAAAATATGCTTAATTTCCATTTTCTTGGAGCATTTTACACGAAGACAACTTTTCAGGAACCTTTAACTTCAAAGTACAGATTTCAGAGATCTGAGGTTTTCATTCTAAGCGCTTCGTCAAAATTTCTCGGATAGTCGTTATTGAGAAACTTTTTCCATTATAACATGAATGAACAAAGTAAAAATTTTACGATTCCCTCAGCTACGTTCCAACGTTTTATAACACTTATTTATTTCTTTAAAAAAATATATCGTATCGTACTGTGCCTTTATATGAAGTTCCTTTTTTAATCGTCTTACACGTTTTCATTATCCCTTTAAAATGTAAGCTATTAAGTTGTCGTATACACGAAAGATAGAAGAAAGCATTTACTCCGTATTCGAAGACAGGAGCGACGTGTTGTCGACGGACGTCACGACAGCACGCGCTCCGCTTAGTGCCATTCTCTGTTTAGATATACAAGACAAAGACCTAAAGACGAATGCCTGGAAACATCTTTTCTCGGCTAAGACCAAATTTTCAGCCACCAAATGGATTGGGCATGTCTTTCTTGAATGTCTCTTAGTACGGATTACCAAAGTTTCACTATGATACTTTTTATTATATCGATCGTATTAAATCGTACCCTGAACTTGATAGATTGATCAATTATTTATTTATTATATAATTTAAATGTTATAAATCCCTAAGGTACTTGTTTTAAAACACATTAGGTACATACATGGCATTATACATACATTAGCAGCCTGTAAATTTCCCACTGCTGGGCTAAGGACTCCTCTCCCTTTGAGGAGAAGGTATGGAGCATATTCCACCACGCTGCTCCAATGCACTTTAGCATTATTAGCATTAGCATTAGCAGCCTGTAAATTTTCCCACTGCTGGGCTAAAGGCCTCCTCTCCCTTTGAGGAGAAGGTTTGGAGCATATTCCACCACGCTGCTCCAATGCGGGTTGGCGGAATACACATGTGGCAGAATTTCGTTGAAATTAGACACATGCAGGTTTTCACGATGTTTTCCTTCACCGCCGAGCACGAGATGAATTATAAACACAAATTAAGCACATGAAAATTCAGTGGTGCCTGCCTGGGTTTGAACCCGAAATTATCATTTAAGATGCACGCGTACTAGCCACTGGGACATCTCGGCTCTAGATGCACATTAGGTACACAAATATACAATTCATAATTTAAGTGTATGTATAAATATATATTTAAATATAATGTAATGAAAGGGCTACTTGTAGTAATTACTAAGCGTTGAAGTTTGTATTAAACTTTTATTACTGAATACTTAGAAAGGAATTTGAATTCTTACGATGTTACTTTGAAATATACCATTTAACTTGCAAATTTCATTCTGATCTTGCTGTATAAAATAGTAGTGTTTATGAAGATCTTAGTAAGAAATAAATATTTGTAACGTTATCTGAACAAAATAAAAACAATGACAATTAAAATAAATTATACATATATTTAACTTCTTTATTTATTACTTTGAATTATATACAATATATTTGTATTCCATACTTAGTTAATTTATTTATAAACATTTATAAATGTTGTTCTTTTTCAGAAAAGCTTTCACGATAAAGAAAATTGTCAATACTGTAAATACGACCACGAACAAACATTTGGCTCCTTACCAAATTGAATTGGGTTAAAATACTTCTTGAACGCCATAGTCGTCCATCACTTACCATATTCAACTATACCCATGGATAATCTCATAGAAATACGATTATTATAGTCAGAAGTATTCGAACCGTTATAGGGATTACGACCGATCTCTCAAGTCGGCTTATACATCTTACGATATTTCCTTTCTTAAATTATTCTATGCAATGTGATAAAATATAATTATACTTATCTTATTGATATCATATAAGGTTTAGTTGGTAAAGGTATAGAGGACCGGATTTAAAGGTCTTGAGGCCCTTGGGCAACAGAGGAGTGGAGACCCCTAATTTGAACAATTTAATTTCTGTTAGTCAATTTTCTCAATCATTCATTTACACTTTGTATCAGTAATCTTTAAAACAGTAATAAGTGATATGATTATATTATTATCAACATAATATAATATACGTTAACATTTTCAAATTGACGGAACCTCTATTTTGTATCTCTCTTTGTTGGAGGCCCCAGAACAGTTGGCTCGGTTGCCCCTAAATCTACACTGAAGGATTAAGTTTTATCAAAAAATATATAAATGCTTTTAGATAAATACGAGTGATACTGATGATACTATATCATATGAATTGACTGAATTCATATAGGAATAATCGATAGTGAATCAAACTCCAACTCAAATTGTTTTATTCAATATAGAAACATTACACTTACTTATTGATAGTCAAATTAAACATTACCACCGGTTCAGAAAAGTAAACACCCTGGCCTGATAAGAACCGGCGAAAGAAACTCAGGCAAACAACAACAATTGAATCGTGAAATTAATATGATAGGAAAGCCATAGAATTGCTGTATTTTTAGACCTAGGATTTTTATAACTTATTTTTGTTTAATTCTTGGATAATGCTTATGTCATACTTTTGCAAGATACAAATGTATTAAAATATCAGATTGAAATAATGGTGTTTTTAATTTGCTATTAACAGTTTATTATTACTTTAAATTGAATTATATACTTTACAAATTTTGTAAATAGGTTAAGTAGTTTCAGATAAATTACAAGAAGCTTAAAATAACATATTTTTTGGCTCGGATTCAGTAATAGCGCTAGAAAAGCGAGTTGGACAAAGTAACTCAAAGCTTAGTGTGGCACTAAAGGGATATCTTTGTGTGCCCATTCCTCTGGGATTGTTTTTAGTTAATTATTCGTTGTATTTGATAAAGTATTAATTATTTACATTAAGAAATATGTGTACAGAGTTTTAAACAAATATGATTCTAAAATGTTTATCTATACAAGGGACTATAAAAAACAACAGCTGAGATACGAATTTACTTTTCTCTTAACTCTAAAACGAATGATACTTCCTTCCTCAATAAATCTTCTTTTTTAAATAGCCTCTTTTTCTTCTTGTTACAAGCAATCATTTATTTTTATGATAATCAGTTCAGCTGTGACGTCATTAAAACCAGGCAAACAGAAAGACAGACAAATTTAGTTTCATTTTATATTATTGGAATGGATACGAAAGGTATATATAATTTGGTATAATAAGTTTTAAGTCTCTAGATGCTCATGCAAAATTGAAAAATAAATAGCTTACTCAAAAATAAGGTTGGTTAAGCGAGGGGTTTTTCAACTCTCTGGTGTATGTTAATCGGTTTGTCGACCTCGAACAAATACGCTTTACTACTCAAATACTGTTGTGAATGTAAAATGTTTTATTCAGAATAAAAAAAAATAAGCCTACCTACTGCCGTCGAACTGGATAAGCTCGTGACGAACTTGTGTCTGCTTTAAAGAATAACAAACGTGTGGCTTGTAAAGCTGCTTACATCGGACGAACAGTTATAATTGCTTTTGACCATTTCATTGAATGGTTAAATTTGAGGCAAGCGGTCTTATCAGCGATACCGGCAAACATCGATATTTTGTAATTTTTTGTTCCAGTTGGAAAGGCGAGTGAGCCAGTTATAATAACGTCTTAAGTCTTATGGTTGGCGGTACATTATTAATAATAATAATTTAAGCAATATGTCGTATGTTAACGTTTTTTTCAGTTCATTTTGAGCGTGAACATATGAAATATTCATTAATTATGTTTGTTTATAAAAAAAATATATCATTTACTTTAAGGCATTATTTTTTTCATAATTTTCCTTATAATTATTAAATAATGTAAGAAGAAAAACGTGTACCTACAAATATTACCTTAATAGGATTATCCTACTTATTTTATTATTATTTTTGTGTCGTATACATCCACGTGTGTGGATTCGGAAATGGACTACCTGGTAATTAGTGATTACCACCAATTTTGGTGCTATATGTTAAAGCTGAATATTAACCATTTGTTACTTCACCTAAGCTAAGGTGTCGTGCCTGCTCTTACACTGTTACACTGGCTCACCCTTTAAACCGGAACGCAGCAATACGTATTGATGTTTGGCGGTAGAATGAATTAGAAATGGATAGTATTAGGTACCATTTAGTAGATAAACGGACTTAAAAAAAGCCTTACGAAAGCCAAATTATTAAATAATTTTAGCCTAATATGTCTCGATTACGAATATTTTGCACATTTTATAAATAATTACTGATTTGTGGATAATTTGATTTTCGGTTAATTTAATGGTTGGTACAGATGTTAATTTAAGATGATTCGAGGTAAATACCGAAATGTATCATAATAGAATAGTTGAAAGCTATCAGTTTAGAGATAGCCGAAAAGTCAGACTCTACCTTCGTCAAACTAAGGAGACCGCTATCACGCAAACATCGGTATTTGTATTTACCGTAACCACTTATCCACTCATATCTCTGTTTCAATTTAATTTAATCGACTAATATAAAATACGATCTTCGGGTTTAGATTCCTTTGGTTGAATAGCCTTTCAATCGTCTATGAAAACAAATAACTTGCTTAAATTGATTTCATAAATAAGATTACAGATTCATAGTAGTTCAGTAATTTTATAATTCATAATCCACTTTGTAAAGACATCAAAAAGTATCAAGAAACGCTTAAATACGTATTTACTCGTTTTTAATAATTAACACAAAAATAAAATTTCATGCTTCTAACTTAAAAAGTCACGAACTTCCAGACTAATCTATATAAGAAATGTCGACCCCTATTAAACCTCTTAGAGGTAAAATATCTAAAAACACTTAAATACGTACGTAATTAAATACAATACAGTACTTAAATACGTATTTAATCAGTTTTAATCAATATCCCAAAAATAAAGTTTCATATTTTTAACTTAAAAAATGGCGACTTACATAAAAAACTTTCAACCCTCATTTCACCCCCTTATTAGAATATCAAAAAACACTTAAATATGTATTTACTCATTTTTAATCAGTATCCTAAAAATAAAGTTTTATGATTCTTTCTCAAAAAATGACGGACTTCTATACAAACTTTCAACCCTTTTATTTTTAGTATGAAATATATTAAAGTGAAGGTATTTAAAAAAAAAATATTGTTGCAAAAGGCGTACGATCTCATTTACTAGGATAAGTTTCATTGAAATGACGTAAAAACCTGTAACAACGTCTCGACTTGAAATTGATGAAAGACAAAAAAGGCTGTAACGAAAACAATAATGAATGCTTTCGTTGATGACTAACGAATTAAACTGGGATATAGATAGAAGAGTTTCGATGGTAATAATTATATAAAAAAAAAAATATGTTCGAAAAAAAAGTAATTCTATGAATGACCCAGAAAAAAATATAAGTTGGCTTGAAAATTAACAGCCATTTGGGGCTTCAACTTTTCCCGGCTAACCCCAGTTTCAAGTTAATTAATGTTTACTGAGATAAATCTAATTTTTCAAGTATTTACCGTCGATGGAAGTTTTTGGTGTTTATATTGACTACTGAAATTTATGTTCTTTAATAATGAATTTATAGATCGATAGATGTGTAATTATAATGTGCCTTGCCAAACTAATTCGTACATTATTTTGCGATTATAACTATATACTGTTTTCTTAACATGAAATTTTGATATCAGTGAATTTTCGGATTTTGGTGAACTACAAATCTCTCATATAAAATTTACTACACTACAAAAGCGTCTGAATTTTTCTCAGCGACCTTATCGGCATATTAATCTAATATCTAAAAACATATGCAATATATTAACATATATCCAGAACTCAAACTATATCTGTCTTAAAACTATAAACTACAATGAAAAGTGAACAAATCTTTCCACTTTATAATAGTAGTATGATACTAAAATTAACACGTGAATTAATAAGATAGGCGTTTGAGCGGTTGAGTATGTTTATATATCATTGGTTAAATAATAGCACGGAATAAAATTCTTATTTCACCCAAGCAAAGTCGGGACGGGGAGCTAGTTCGCTAAAATTTTGGAAGCGTTGGAAGCGCAGAAATCGAAAATTGCCTCGCAGACTGCGTTGACATAATAACCTGTAGCATCTAAAAAGTATGCAAGATATAAGCTTACCATATAATAGTCTATATCCATCTGAATTATGAAACTAACATATGGAATGTGGTTTTCCGGATTCACGGAAAACACAAATAAACAAACGAAACGTTCCTCTTCATTAAATCAGTAGAACGTGTTAAGTAAAAATAATGATAATGTAAAAATGTTTTTCATAGCACACGTCTAGCCCTACGGGATCAGCAACTTTGTAGCAAAGTAAATTAGGTCATAATATTAACAAGGGCATAAAAGATAAATTAGTTGACCATAGTTTTTACTTCCACTTCTGTAGTTAGCTTTTATATACGCTTACAGGGGTTTTATCACATAGCGAAACAAAAATTCCGGGCGCCGGCTTGCCGAGCTATTAACTATAATGTGGCTTCTGGCCTCCCATCGTTTATAAAAACCTCATATATTATTACAGAATAGCATCAATCGTGGTAATTGATGATAAACTTTTTTAAGCTACATGATCCGAACAATTAATCTAAATAAATATTAATAGACATTAGTTCCGATTTCCTTTTGATGAAGTTAATATTATTTTGTTGCGTTAGATACCATTAAATTTATTATTATATATTAAATAAATTGTACTTAGTAAGTCTTAACGTGTAGACTTACTATTTTTACCAAGAACAATACACAATGTTTTGGTTTGACGGAATAACGTACCTTCCGTGTGCATACAATCTTAGAAAACAGTTAAGATAATTACAGTGTTAATAAATGTAAATTTTCCCCTTTTACATACAAAGAAAAATAATTATACTGGGTATTGACGTTCACTGCGAGCTTAACCCAAGGACTAATATCTAGATTGTTATCAAAATAACTTTACAGAAATCGGGGTCCTGAATAAGATGCAGCGTTTTTTCGTACTACCACAATTGTTTCTGATATATAAAACGCAGGTGCTGAATTGATTTGAATATTGTTACTAACAAAGTACTCAATGGAGGCCTTGGATCGGTTGCAGTGACGTGCGGTCTGCATTATTGCCAGAATAAAGGTCACAAGTATCCTCGAACATTTACAATTGCGAGCGATAGCGGCGCTAAGCTGCTCCGAGGAATTATTCTCTCAAATTCCTACTTCTCCTTTTCTTCACAAGTTTACGCGTGCTCGTACCGTTAAAAATGGAATTCTACCAGCACACGTATAACCTCCTCATATAAACTAGGTTCCTTTAAACGTCTTCGCGTTGGGAATTCACTACTCTTTCCATGAAGTGGAGTGGAGTTGTTTGCCTACTCGGAATATATAAAAAAGAAAACCATAAGAGGCGGGCTGTATTTTTTCATTGTTTTTTTAATGTACTCTTTTCTTCTATGAGAAAACTAATAATTGATCAAAAAGAAGAAAAATATTGTTACACGAAAATATATTATTATAATGTTTTTTATTCGTGAGATAATTTTGTAAAAAAATATTTAATTCGACCGGCGAAGGGCAGATGTTTAATTGACAATGATCAAGTGACTTAAAATTCACTATTTCCATGACTAATATTATTAAATATGATCTTAATATTTATTTATTTTGTTGGAGTGCAGAGATACGAAACAATAAATATATATATACAACCCTTATGAAAGCAAAGCTTCAATACTCGTACTCGTATTAATTAAACATGTTCAATATCTACTTAAACAATTGAAACAGATACGCTTTTAAAAGGCACGTTTACGCTATTTAAACCAATATATTGACTCATGTATTCAACGCATATTATAAAGAAAATTTTAAAACCACGAAAAATAAAATATGATAAAAGTTTTACATCATCCGTCCTCATCCATCTCTTGAATTATTAATGGTCGCTAAAGTTTTACAAAAAGGTAGCAAGTATAACTTATCAATGCAACCAGAATAAGTAGTATGAAACTTTACTTTTTAAACTTACTTCTTTAATTTAATTTGTAATAAAAATATATCAAGTAAAAAAGCCTTTGAGAAAATGAAAAGTTCGAAAATGAAATAGTACTATTTCATAAAGAAATAATTAATCAGTCGAATGATTATATATATACGTATACGCAATAGAGAGACAAAATAATAAAGATTTTCCGTAATATTCACTCATATGTTTATAGACCTAAGTAAAGACGTCGAGAACATAATGATCAGGCAAAAATAACCAATTAAACCAATTCGATCAAAGTGTATGTTTATATAGGACGAGAAACACACACGCCTGTAATTTGTCAGTCGTATAGTTCTAGAGGCCAGAGAGAGAATGACTTTTTTTGTTTCGTTGGAACAAAGCCTTTAAGCATTTCCCCTGCATTAAGTGGGGGGAGGTATTTGGGGCTCGCCGTCGCTGAAGGCACCGAAATGTCTATTAAAAAAACCAGCGGTCATTTCGGGGGACATCACGGGATCACGCTTGCGCATACTGCCGTGACGTCCTGACGGTAGGCCTCTGCGGGTCTCCAAATCCTATGGGGCTTTCAGGGAGAGAGAGTATGTCTAGGTAACTTACTCCAACTCACTATCTCCAATAACGATTGATTTCAATAAAATCTGTTATAAGTAAGTATAAACTATTAAGTTATTTAAAAAAAACATATATGTACACTTTAATAATACGTGCGAAAAGGATTGGAATATTTAAGTTCTTTGAGATTGAGATAACATTTATGAAAATACAGGAACTATTTAAACGGTTTCAGGTTCTTAGAAATATATTACATATTATACCAAGGGGGGTATAAAGGCTTATTAAGTAATTTAATCGACATTCTTGTTACAATGCAATATTTGATACATCTAAATTATCAAAAGATATGCTTATAACATAATATTATAAATCATAACAAATTATATTCGGACCTACTTATTATTGATTTCTTAAGAAGAATATTTATAATGAAATTTCAAAATGGATTGAATTGAAAAAAAAATTTGATTCAAAACACTACCCACACAAAAACAGCCAACTACATTCAAAGACAAATAAATATATGTTAATAAAAAAAAAAAAAACTTTTGTACATAATTTAGAATCCCTTCGAGACTGTTAACAGTCAGTTATAAGCAAACAAAATACTATAAATTAATAATTTCATTTATGACACGGTTTTAATTAAAAAGATGACATCGTACAATGCGATAAGATAATTTAATAAGATAGAAGACAAATATAAAAACGAAATATTTTTTGATTGTTAATCATTGTGATACTTGGTGTTTCGTACATATTACAACAATGGCGAAACAAATTATACTGTATTTTTTGTTGGCTGGATTGTCTCTTAGTCGTAAGTGAAACCTATTGAGTTTATTATTTTTAAACCTTATTATGAGTTAATGTTATTAATTATAGAAATCCATTTCTTCCAAATTTATAGAACTTTTTTATTTGAAAGTATTAAACGAAATTTACTTTAAATATATTTTATACAATTTTTGTTACATAATTGCCAAATGGAACACTGCTTGTGAATTGTTCTAAGTATTAAACAACTGTACAGTCGATTAGTAATAAATATAAATAAAATTATTATTATTATTTTTATATTGTGAATATTGTAATAAAACATAAATTACAAATATTTAGTGTTTTCCTGATGAATGCACTAGTTGTATTTTAGATTTATTAAATGTAATTACGAAGTCACGCTTTAACTATCTTTGATTGTTTTTATCTCCAGATATTATTCAGTCAAATCATATATTTAATGATTAATTATTGTGCCGAATGTAAGATGACAATTTAATTAATATTTTTATTTATTTAGACGTGTGTTATAAACGTTTATGTAACTAATTATTGTATTCGTATTGTAATAGCGAAGTTCATTTTAAATTTACATTTTAATTTAGAGTCAGGTGAATTTATTGGATGAAGCGCTATCGCAAGTCTACTTCATGATAAAAGATTTGTTGGCATCCTCTGAATTCCACACATATAAACTGCACCTGACTGTGGTCAATAAGTATTATTTTACGCAAAGATAAATCCGAATAACTATGCTATTTAGTGTTCTCAATTAAGTAAAGACGTCCTGAGATGTTACGTAGGAGTCCAATAAAATAATCTGAAAGGAATGTGATAACAATAACACTTATTAATTGTAAATAATATAATATGATTAAAGTAAAGGAATTAGTAGATTATCTGATAACAGATAATTTACTGACAGAGAAATAGTATTATGTGTATTATTGACTTATCATTATATTTTATTAATTATTGACTACTTATTAATTTCTTATTTCTGAATTAGAAAAAATCATAATAAATGTTATGAGGTCCTGAACGTTCGATGCTGCGTTTTTAGTATTCTTTCGTCGCGGATATTTTGACAACTTCCAATGGTACTACAAATAATTTTCATTTAATAAACACAACAATGATTAAATACAATAACTATATAAGTACGCTTTAAAAGTAAAAGTTGATCAGCGTATCAGACCTAATTGAATTAAGAATATTATTTATTAAAACTTAAATATCCTAATGAATTTTTATATTTGTATTAAATTATATAAAATTGTCAGGTGCAGGTGCAGTGCAAGCAGATCGAAGCAATAGAATATTGGAAGGAGATATTGCATATGAAGGCCAATTTCCATATGCGGTAAATATTTATATTTTCATTACGATTTTGTTGAGTCATTACCAATTAATTTTTTACTTCAGATATAATACCAGCACTCGTTGTCTTGGGTTGTCTGGAGGAGATGGCTAATTAGCTATAAATCCGCCCATACAACACATAAAATAATTGGTTATATTTTAGTTTTAATCATTATTTCTATTTTTGTTTATTCAATTTGTATCAAAAATAACCACTTATATAAATCATTCTATTAATCATTTACAAAAAATGTTTGTAGAAAAAAGAGAAAGAAGAAAAAAATTAACAACTATTCTTAACTAACATAACTATGCTTTTTTAATATTCTAGGTCTCCATACAAATGTTAGGACCTCCGCAGACGACAAACACAAGAGGACACAAATGTAGCGGTGCACTTATTACATTAAAAGACGTTGTAACAACAGCTGTCTGTCTCTATGATTTCACACAAACGTAAGTACATTAGGCTTATCATTATAATTGATCCTATAATTAATTATGTCTTAATATATATATGACACCCACTCATTCTATGTTTCAGTGAAATTATATACAACATATTGTATTAATTTATAGAAAAAAAAATTAAATAGACATCAAAATGCTTTTTTTTTATTATTATTTTTTCAAATAAAAGTTACTTATATGATTAATAATTTATTAAATAATAGAACTATTGAATTTGAAAAACTGGAATTTCCGCAGCTTAATAAGTGAGTCACCAAACTCCATGAATCATAATTTGTTGCCATTTGTTAAAAATTTTCTTGTGTTAATTATATAAACAATATCTTTCCAATTCTGGAAAATAATATCAACTAACATATTAATGTGTATTCACTCATCAAAACTTAATCCACGTTTGTTCAAAATACAAATTCAAAGGTGTTCTTTTTGCAGCGTTCCTGTCCCTATAAACCCCACCCAATACCGAGTATTCGCTGGTGCGATTCTCCTTACCAACGATACGCCAGATCGCACAAGGACAATTTCAGACTATATAATCCATCCGCAATACACGGGACCTCCAGCATATGTCAATAATATTGCTATCATTTTAGTACGTATACTAAAATAAAATTATTAAGTTTTATGTTAGTTAAATGGCTAGTTCATAAGGCCACTTATCCTGGGTTTGAATACAAGGTCGAGTCATTAAAAAGTTATTGGGTCAGTATCAGCCTACATTCTGGGAATTGTTACAATCCCGTGCTCGGAAAGCAAGTAAAACTGGGTCTTACGCTTGGACTCTTCCTATTCACATCGGATTTCTCGTCCCATCGGATTATGAGAGCAAAAGAGTACACTTTTGATTATGCACACTTCTGCACTATAATATGTTCAACGAAAGATTCTCTCTTGATTTTTCGCCATGACCGAAGGTGGTGGGAAGGACAACTTCAAGATTATATGTGTGGATGTGGATATTATGTGTGTGTATAAGTCATGTGTGGAAAATATAACTGTGATAATTGTTTGGCTTCATTCGAAATTCATAACATCGATGACAATCATGATGATTCATATCGGCATTATTCTTGTTGGCACAATTCAGAAGTTGGTGAAATGGCCCAGAGGGAATAATACTTAGATATCACCCAAAAGTTACGAGATCAAATTTTGATTTTTCATGTGTTTCTCCAAACCTTTACTTTAAAAGAGTAAGAGGCTTTGGCAGGGTGACTGTTAAACCTTTATTACTCATTATATAGTATGACACTTACTACAATCAATCTAAGATTACCATAAACTTTTCTAATCATAATCATCATCTGTTGTATACTTGTAAAAGTAAAATATTTTGAATGAGGAGTGAGAATATTATAAATAGTGATTACTATTTTTTTGATAAAATATTAGTCAGTTTTTAGTAAGGTCGACTTTTATCTTGTCAAATGATTTATCATAAATAGGCGTGCTATTGATAAGCGGTGATAAAATTAAACACAAAAATGTTATAAATTATTTTAGTAATTACCATCTCTTTAGATATGATAACATAATATTTGACTCACATTTAGTAATCTAAAACTCTAAAAGTATCATAGCAGGAAATTGATATTTTAGAACTTTTATCATACAAAAATGATAAATAATTTTTCATATCTACTACTTATTACCAAGGTTTGATTTGGATAATTCATAAACATAGATTAATAACAATTTAGATTAACGTTAAATTAAATATAAGTTAAAAATACAGTTACAACTATTTTATTATATAATCTTCTATGTATTAAGTTTTTTTTTCTTTGCGCTTCATAATCTTTGTTTATGTGAGGTATGAGAAACATGTTTTACAATAGATTCGACATTTATTAACGCATGGTAATGTTCACTAAAGCTATTCTGTAAAAATAAAATCCAAGGTCATAAAAGGACACGACGATAAAATGTCGGAAAGTAATAAGCGACATTGACTATTAATTATATATAACATTCTTATACCCATATGCATTAAAATATCGTATCATCGTAACCATTTCACCATTTCAAGAGTGAAATACAAAGTCAGTCCTTACAGAACAGCGCTGCAGATAGTAATTTTGACTATACCATGTAACTGTACTGTTAGTACTGTTTAGTATGATCTAAATTATCAAGTCATTTTTTTTCTAGTTAACGGTGCCCTTTAGTTCAGCAATAGTAAAACCGATAGCATTACCAGCTACAAATTTCGCACCTGCTGACTTCACACTATGCAATGTAGTTGGATGGGGAGCATATAATAGAACAACGGCGGTTAGTTTTAGTATATAAAATATATATATATGATTTTAATTGTTTTTATTTACAACTACCATAACTATGCATGTAAAATATAAACAAAATTCTCTTATTTTAGAATCTAGCAAGTACACAACAGAGATACTCAACTAAATACGTGTACAATCAAGATTTATGTACTAAGATCTTTAACAGTATTGAGACCTCGTTAAACATTCTACCTAGTATGGTTTGCGCTGCGTCTTATGACCTCCGATCTTCCAATTGCTTCGTAAGTATCCATGGTTTTTATTATATCTTGCCATTGTGTGGATTTATTCATCTCAGCCCGAATATTGTAGTTCCAAGACAAACATGAACAGATCTTTTTTGTACAAAGTTCAGTACATTTTATTTGGTTCGTTTCCCTTTTCTTTTCAATACAATTTAGCCTCAATATCTTTCAGTTCTTTTTTCATTCTTGCTTGCAGTCATGGAAGGGTAAATTTACTCAATTTTTATTTGTATGTTATAACCGACCTGGTCAGATTCAATTATCATAAGATATACGAGGTCAGAAATATAAGATGGGAAGATTTTATTATCAAATATAATATGGGGCCCGGAGAAATTGTTTGAGATATCAAGTTTATTAATGCTGTTAAAATTAAACTTTATCTTTCAGGTTAAAGAACTTTATTACTCATAAAGAACCATACAGTTTACTTGTATAATTAGCAATACATATAACTTATATACAAAGTTGGTTTCAATGGTAGAATCTGTGGCAGTACATGTACACAATGATCCAAAAAAAAGGATATATAAATTTAAATTTTAGCAACATCTTAATAAGATAGAGATTATATAACATACCTTCAGTGATTTAAAGTAAAAACTTTAAACCTCAGTTTCCAAAAGGAAAATTTTATTTATTTATATTTAATTTTAAATAATATTCTCATAATGTGACTTATTTACAGGGTGACGATGGCAATACCTTAGTGTGCAATGGCGTATTAACTGGGGTGCTGTCTGTAGGACATAATTGCGAACTTTCAAGTTATCCCGAAATTTACACAAGACTTTCTAACTATACTACATGGATACGAATGGTATCTGGAGCGGGACAAACTTTCAGTCATAGTGTTTTCACGATGATCACAATGTTTTCACTTGTTCAGATTTATTTAAGTAGTTAAAGTTAAACGGTTAGTTTCTGTAGAAAAGTAAACAAGAATATTCATCCGAAGCGTATGTATGGTAATGTTATAACATATCAAACATTTCTTAGTGAAGTCTTAAACTTCTCTGTGCAGTAAACAACATTATTTTTGTGCATGCAGTGAGAAAAGAGTAATATGTTTTTGATTATTACTAGTGAATATTTTAACAGAAATATTTGTTATTTAAGTGACTGTTGCGACTTGTATAAGTATTTATTTTTGTGTGTCCGTAATGTTTTAGTTATATTTATATTTTAGTATTTAAATGTTTTACTCAGAGACGTTAGAATATTGTTCATATTAAAGAAAATAGAATTAAGAAAAAAAATACATTTTAGATAAATTATTACACATCCTATCAGATATTATATACGTTCAAATATAATATATTGTTTTATTTAAATAAAGTTTTAAGGTTTTTTATACAGTATAACTGAGAAAATGCTGTCTTATATTATTATAAGCATCTGAATAAAAATATATCTAAACATTTTTGTTTTTACGACAAAATGATCCGATATCAAAACATTTCTTACTAATAAGGAATTGCGTACTGTAAGGTTTGACTAAATAAAAGATTATTTAGTATTTTTATTAAGCCTAAAAATAGGCAACTTCAAGTAAAATTTTCGTAATCCAAAAAATAGTTAAACCACGATCACAGAAGTCGCCAACTAAAATCGAATCATCAACAATTTGAATCAGCTGACCACACTTTCAACGTAGGTTTTAATTTACACGTATCGTTTCAAATTTAGAATGAGCAACAACACTTTATTAAAAAAAAAATTGTCTAATATACTTAAATACTTACAAGAGAAATATGTACATATATCCGCGTTAAAATCATTTTATAGACTAGTTTATAGCGTACACATGAAAGTGAATTTGGAGTATTCAATAAATTTAAAAAAAATAAGAAATGTCTAAATTATGATGTTTCAAAGATATTTTACTCTTATTTCCATTTTTTTTTAATAATATTGTTTGAACCACAAAGATGTTTTTTGTCGCTTCCCTCTTTATATATAAATAGTATGAACACTTTCAAAGATTAAATATCTACCGTGTTTAGAGGCCTGAACAATTCATTCGACATTTCGTCTCTTAACCAATGTTTATTTGAATTCTTCGATACGCTTCAGTTAAAACAGCAATTTCATTAATAGTATGATTTGATTGTATTTGATTAATTTAATGTAATTTCGATTTTCCGAGAAATATGAATTTAGTTTAATTTTCGTAATTTACATGATCACAAAGGTCTCTCTTGTAAGATTGCTCGCCTCTTTCCTAATAACTGGTTCTAACCGGCTAATATATATAAAAATATAAGTCAATTCTTCTCGCCAGAAAGTGCAAGAATAGATTCCAGGACCACTGTGGTGATGGCCATAAACCGGCAAAAACTGTTCGGCAAAATCCATTGGGATTGAGATGTTATAAATGTAATTTGATACAGTGTTGGCGTCAAGAACCAGGCCGATGGTGTCGCCTGGCCGCGGGCAGTAACGCTTCATCATTTGCATATAATAATACTATCCGATGCTGCTGGGCGGCTCAAACTCAAATTCCTTTATTCAATATAGAAGTATTACACTTTCTTATTGATTGTCAAGTTAAACACTACCACCGGTTCGGAAAAAGAAAACACCCTGACCTGAGAAGAACCGGCGAAAGAAAGCTCCATGATGCTACTAGCCTATGCATTATTACCTTCATGTAATCGGGACCCAACCTATCCTATCCACAAACTAAGAGTGATACAAGGCAAAGCATATACATGAATGTGTATGCTTTGCCAGATTTTTAAAATAATGAATTTGTAAGAAAATAGGAAATAGATACACAATTACGTATGCTCGTATAATTATTATTTAATTACAAAATGTAACAACAGCTATCCACGGTCGAATACAGTAAGCAACGATTATTCCAAAATATAAGTTTTTCATAAATATTTCATTGATTTAGAACATAAGTAGAATATAGTGTATTACGAAATAATTAAAGAGTTTTTATTCAGTTTTTTCTTCAACGAAATTCTTATCCTCGAGTTCGTAAGTAATTGCTAGGTACAAATCCAAGAGTCAATTTATTGCAGCGTTCCTGGGCCGTAAACCGTGAAGGGTCTGCGGACCGAATACCGAGTATTCGCGGGTGAGAATCTCCTAACCGACGATTCTTCAGCATCGGATAAGGACCATCGTTAAGATTACAATTCACCCGGAATTCACATGAGTTCCAGCGTCTGGTAATGTCATAGCCATCACAGTATTATTATATTTCATTTTTAAATTGGATAATATAGCCGTAGTAGTTTTGTAACGAGATACTAAAACAATAAAAAGGTGCCATTTAATTTGTAAATAACACAATATTTACAGTACCAGTATTTTTTTGCAATCGTGAATTTGTTTGTAAAAAAGGCCAGCCGTTGAGATATAAGTTGTACTAATGTTTAACATTATATAACCTTGTAGTGTTAAAAGTACACACACAAGGAGGTAGCCATTATTAATTGAAAATGAAACTGAACTGCACCTGAAATTTTGTATAGAGAGTTATGTCCTGTTATCGCACTAGTGGTATGAACATACGTAGCACAAAAGGCTACGGTAAGCCGATTAATCCTAACCTTTAGTACATGTAAACGCGGCCACGGCGCGGCGACCACATCGAATAATGTAGTTACGTATAAATTATTATGAAATATTTCACATTGCACAGCAGACGTGCCGTTTCCCGTGTGTCGCCCGTGTGTGTTTACTAAAAGCACAACTCAACCACAATGTATTGGCTAGTGCGAACAAGCACAATACGACAAATCGCGGACGAAGTATGCTATTTGACCACTAACATCACAGAGGCTTAACCGTTGCTACTTAATCTATTAATGCTAAATTTACCTTGACAATCGAATCTGTATCGATGCCATAGAAGAAATTAAACCTACTTGATTTTACTCACTCACAAATGCTGTTTAAATTAAATTCAAAAACACTATACTTGTATAATATAGTGTTATTTTATATTAATCTGATTGCACTTTAACTGCAAATTGTTTTAGTATTCGCTGAACAAAGTCACACGTTGCGAGAGTTTAAATGTTGTCGCTTTTTACTACTTTTGTTTTATTTTTTGTCTAGGGTGAAGGAAATAAGTTTTCTGATGTGTGTTGGTTATTTATACATAATAAAAGAGTGTTATTTGTAAAATGTATTTATTTTAATTTATTACGAGCGTTTGTATTTACCTTATTATTTCAATTTACCTTGACTCCATCTTTCCTGTAACTATTATTGATAAAATTGAGCTTTTAAATATCATTTTTTTTTCGAACATCAACTCAGCCTTCTTCAAGTCTAGAGTATGCCGGTTGCCGCCAAATAGCTTGGCATACTGAACAAGGTTAAGCGGTTCTTCAGATTAGAGCATAGTACGACACAACTTAGATGTAGAATGTAGAATTCAGTGCATTTAAAAAATCATCAATCTTTATTTATTTCTTATGCGAAAATAATCCTTATGATCTTAACGCAAACGTTATAATTTGTAATGTCATATAACCAAATACATTCGCCAAAAGAACTATTTATTGTTTTGTTTTTAATTTGTCGATGCTACATTTAAATTGTGCCAATCTATACCTTTTCATATTATGCCAAACCCAGACTCAATTTCAAACTCTTGTATGTTTGTCGTTTAGCTGAAGGTCAGCTTGCAACAATAAATTCTAAGGATCATCGTGCCAAAAAAACTTATCAGTGACGTATCCCTAATCTGAATTGAGTCTCAAAAATCGTTGCTTAACATCTGTTATCTTCATCTCGGTGTTTTTTTCTTCAAAGATGGGGTTATTTTAAATGCAGGATATAATTTTCCTTGTCCTGTTATCGTGTATGCTAGAAAGAATAAAACTCATGTGCTTTTCACGCTTTATAAAATAAATAAATTAAACACAAAAGTATACATATATTATAATTATAAATCACCGTGATTGCGTTTGTTTACACATATTATAATTATGTGTACAAAAGTCTTGAGGTCGATTTTGCTATATAAAAATCAAAGAAGGATCGTGGAGTTCATTTTAGTACGATTTTTTAAAAAAAATTGAATTTTATATAAGGGCTACTAGCAGTAAATGCGTTTGAGGTTTAATTTATTTCTTAAAGTAACTAAAAGGTGAAAGGCGTTATAAATTTTGAGCACGTTCATTAGTCCCGACACGGATCCCTCGTACCGGCTTTTAGGCAGCGACACACGTCGGAATTTTGTAATAAGATTTCCTTAATTTAAGGCCATCTTTACATTCGTGTTAGTGCTGTATCTGTGCCGCACGAATGAATACTGCCGAAGCTTGCGCATTCTAAGCATAACTTCTGTGATAATTGCTTCTGATAACAAATAAGAGAGTGTGCTCAATTTATATTGTTTAATTTGACATTGATTCATTAAATTATTTAAATAAAAAGGACTAGGATTTTAATACTTAATTCAAGGGTTGAAAACGAACCTGCACACCACACACCACACCACCACATCTGCAACCGGGGGGTTTAGCAGATGCCCATAGGTGGTAGTAGTCACCTTCCATCGGGTGAGTCTCCTGTTCGTATGCCACCTATATTATAAAAAAAAACTTAAGCTAAAAGACAAATCACATCAATAAATAAAAAAAAAAATTCCATCTCATATTTTTTTATTTTATTTACTCATATCTAAGATATTATCGTATAAAAAATTTCAACATTTCTAAATATTCGTTTGAATTTTATTACTGTCAAAGCATATCATAAATATCATTTAACTATATTAATTTATTAAAGTGCCTGTCTGTATAATGAATAATCAATTTGAATTATTTTTAATGTAATGAAGATTGCGGGCAGCTTTCAGATTCAGAGTGCAAAGATTCTGGAGCTTGCGTACACCGTACCTTTGGTAAGCTATGTCCAGCACCGGAAAACGATTGGCTGATAGATAGATAATTTATAATCAGTCATGTTATTGAATTTAATTGTTATAACATTATATATGACTAGATGATTAACTTGTATGATAAAGGCGGATATAGGTGAACTTGTAAACTGAATTAATGTGTCGGCAATCCAGTGTGCGAGTGTATATGGGCCTTTAGTTTAATCGAGTGAAATTGATTTGTATACTCACAGTGGCATTGAGCCGGCTAGTCTAGCCAAGTGTGTTCCACAACTATGTTCAGTCATCATACAGCAAACTATAATTAAATATAGTAATAATTAACTTCTGCAAGCGATTGATATTGAATCTCATATTATTTTACTTTGTAGTATTATCATGGTCAATGATTATCTATTATTATAATATGCTGCATATTTTCGAGATATGCCCTAAAATGGCGATGTTTTCGGAGGGAAAATTGACGATCTGATCGCTTTCGAAATGAACGCAGCCAAAAACAAAAAATATTGTAACTGCAAATCTCTCAAGATGTCTCAAAAATATCGAAAGATTATGAAATCCTTTTTTTACGAGATGATTTCATGTGCATGTTGCTAGTATACATACACAGTAACCAATTAAAAGAAAACCTGTAATATTAGCGACATCAAACTAATTCATATTCATGTTATATACATGACTGTATCTTGAAAATAGTACTTAGAAACAAAAATAATATTTTGTTGATACAGAAAACTAAACTCATTTATAAAGGAGATCGATATTTACAAATGAGTTTGATTTGCATGTATGCGTATGAATGAGGTATATTTGTTAATTAGAATGATTAAAAAAATACTTACTGGCACAATGAGAGGTAACGGTCTATAGGAATCTCGCTACGAAATATTTTTTTGGTAATTCAAACTTAAAGAGGAAAATTGTATGAACAAATATATTTACATTTATCCTTAATTCATCATTTATGTAAATTATAATGTAAACATATCTGTTTGAAGTATGTCAACACATAGAAGGTAACAAAATGTCTTACAGAAAGTGTGACTTGGTTTTGTCAGTGATATACGAGTATATAAGTGAGAAATTTTTAAGAAAACTTGCCGCTTTATACAAAACTCCGTAAAAGAAGGTAATTTTTCACATTCGAAAACAGTTATTTTGGGTAAGATAAATTGATATGCATACAATACACTTTCAATCCTTATTTTATCTTATCTTTATTTCGAATACAACGTATTTCCGGTTTAAATAACCATTATACAATATTTTAAAAGCAAAAGTAACTCCGTCTGATACCTCTTTACGCCTTAACCACTAAACCGATTTAGTTTGAGTTCCAGGGAAAGACATAGGCTACTTTTTTTTTTAATTATCCCCCGAGGGGGTAAAATTGGGAGTGGTGGCATGTGTGATATAGTTAACGTTATACAAATATCGCGTGGGTATATAAGAGTATTATTAAGTATAATGTAGGTATTTCTCGACAGTAACAGGATCCAGACTCAAAAATAAATAATAATAATCTGTGTATATTACACAAACGAAACACAAAAATAAAGTATACTCAGAATATTACTTAATATTTTACAAAAGGAAATCAATTGTCAGGTAAAGGTTATAACTTTATGTAAATAAATGAACGACGGAAATAAGTAAAAGATAAAGGGTAGCGGAAGCAACTGACAATCTTAACATTTTGAAA
Source organism: Vanessa atalanta (assembly GCF_905147765.1). Classification (NCBI taxonomy): domain Eukaryota; kingdom Metazoa; phylum Arthropoda; class Insecta; order Lepidoptera; family Nymphalidae; genus Vanessa; species Vanessa atalanta. The sequence goes on from NC_061877.1 coordinate 6,473,019, forward strand.
ATATCGTAAAGCAATTTTCCGATGACTCGGGAACCACCCCAACGTGAACAAAAATATCTATATAGTCAGAGTAGCGGTCGAGTGTTGACACGGGACTTATATTCGGGTTTAACCTGTTTCCCCTTACGAATAATAGTGGGGCGTGTCTTCTTGGATGAACTAACAATAGCGTATCTTGGTGGTAAGACCGGTAAAAACAATTTTGTCATATGTGAAGTTTACACTTCGAGTAAGTGTTATAAAGTAAAACAGTGTAACCCAATTTCAATAGTAGGTGATTAATCGGAATCACGTGACGTGCCTCATGTATACATCGCTTCTACGAACGTGCTCAACACCACGTTCTCGCTTTCTGCGCAGAAGGAAATGGCTCTTTTCATATGCCTCCCCAAGCACGTTTTGTTAGCTTATTGTGAGTTGAGATGCTTCTTAAACTCTTTAACTTGAGCCGACAAGTCTATATTGTTTTTTTGTATGTATATTAAATATTATGTTGAATAAATCATTGCAACATTATTAAATAAAATTTAATAATATTATATTCCAATTTAAGTTAATTAAAAAAAATATCGGTTCATTATTTGTTTCGTATACGATCGTAGGCTTGAGTTAAAACTTTGTACAGTGAACACGTATTATTGAGACTTACAGTATCATCAACACACATTACTTGTATTTTTGTCGATAGATCTGTTTGTAATCTTAAAAATGGTTATAAATAACAAATAGAAATAATCAGTGGAATCTTTGAAATTATAACAGCTTAAAGATTACCTACCTATTTAATTTCATAAACAATTCAACTTTAACTCCCCCATGCACGGTTGAATATAAAATAAATAGTTAGTTATGGTATGAAATGTAAAGCAAATATATAAAAAGCATACTTTGATATATCTATTAGTAGGTATGTATGCAAGTAGTCATGTAATATAAACTATAAAAAATACAATATTAATATTTAAAAATAAAATATACCATTACCGTCGGAGATGTGAAAGATCTATGTATATGTGTAAATCTATGTGTCCCATCGGCTAGACGCCGACACATTGATTACAACAGAAAATTGCCGGTTTAAATTTAAACAAACAACATTATGTTTCCACGCTTCATTACGCTTAGCTCGTACTTGGCGACATATAAAAAGAACGCAAGGAATCTTGCGTATGTTAACATTATGTTACATCTATAAACTAACCTAATAAGCTAACAGTTAAAATGGTGGCATAGTAGAATATCCTCCGATATTTATCTTTCATACGATCCTTTGCCAACCGTGGACAGTTTTTGTGTCGTGTCTAAAGAATTCATACATTATTTACATACAATAATTTAGTTTACATATAGGTTACGTTAAATAGTCTTAATGTGTATGCGTATGCATAGAGTTCGCTCAATATACATATATTTGTATCTGGAGCCTAAAACTTCTTCATTCGAAATAAGTTGAGTTTATTAGTTGTAAATTATATCCGGAGTGCGTATATATATACGTTTTATCCGCAGCATGTATGGAAAACGATATTTAATTATTTAATATATAAATTATATTATCACCCCCAAGCTTCCATCTGTAGTGTACGCATTTCTAATATAATTTTATATATAGCTAAGCCGCTAAAACAATCTTATTAATAAAGCCTATTCGAGTACAAATTACATTGATATAATATATTCTACTGTAGACAAGAACATACATATAAACAATTTGTTCAAATACTGGTAAGGGTTAGAACTAAAGTTCCCTGAAGCGATAAATCTTCATTATCATCTAATCAAACTATTAAAACATACCGTGCTAGATCGCTCATAGGGTATAGTTTTCTCGCGACCAAAACGTCTTAAGCTCCGAGAATTTCATGGTACTTACGCTTTGTTCAACGCAGTGTAACAATGTGCCGTCCCTGTAGATTTGACAGATTGGATGGCATGGTCTATAAATAAATAAATATATTTTCTATCGTGGTGTGACGATATTATTAATCACTTGAATAACAAGTTATTTTGCTCACTTGACTACTGGATTGTTATTAAGTCCAGGTTCATACTTTAATTCGGATTTTCGAATTATTAGCGCCGTTCCATACGTTCACTGAATGAAAGGAGAAGCCACATTAAGGTCAGGTTTATGGGCTGCTGTATACTTCAGTCGAACAGTAGTAGTAGTAGAAGCACATATCCTAGTAACTATATAGATTCTTGCCGGTTCTTCTTGATCAAATCTTAAGCACTTGTAAAAAGCATTTTTTATTTAAAAATAGACTGATTGACTTATTGCTTGAATTATATTTAATTGGTTACTTCGCAAACGGTTTATTTAGTTCCTGTGCTAAAGGTAAACTATTTTCTGTCTTTATTTTGTTGCTATAAAATACAACATTTAGTAATAATTTACAACCCATGGATATTGTGCTAAATATTAAGTGTGAAATCAATCATTTATGAAGAAACGTTAATCCCGAATATGAGAGATGAGGGACTTGATTATCAGCTGTGTGTTTGTGTTATATAGTATCAATAGTAATTATAATTTAAAAAAAACCGAATTCTAAAACTAATTGTAGTGATAGTTATCTTCAAACTTTCGACTCTTTATACGACTTTTTATATTCTATTTAAATATGACATTAAATTAAATATAAAACACTGGTCAAGTGCAAGGCGGACTTCCGTGGCGTTCCTTTTTATTCGTTTTCTCGTGGGAAATTACAAACTAAGGATTTTTGTTTAGTGTCTCTGAAAAGGATGGGTTTATTTTTCATTAACTAAGGCACAGTTACCTCAGGAATAGAGTAGGTAGATAAGTGTATTATATATATACATACTATGTTTTAAAAAAATATTTTAAGGAAGCCGTTTATTATTATTATTATTAATTCTCTCCTGTCACTTAATACAGTTTTTTTACTAGCGCTACACGCTCATGCACGTGTTCATGGTTAAAATTTATATTTTTTTACGTGAATTTACATAAAATCATGCTTTAATTGGCGGACAGACATAGATAGCATGGCACTCATTCAATAAATATTCCGTTTTTAATCGGATGTACGCAACCCTAAATATAACAAGGTAGTTACTAAAATTCAAGTCATATCTATAAAATTTACAGCTTACCAAAGTTTTTTATTTTATAAACTTAGAAATCCGATAAAGCTGAAATCGGAGCAAAGTAGCTCTTATCTAGTTGACCTTTTGTGCCGCATGCCGTTTATAGCCTGTGAGTCTAATACGGTTATGAGTGTTCGAGTGAAGAGATAACTCCTTTATATTGTACTCGAGACAGGGTTTCTAGTTTAATATTTCAAATTTTATAGCCGTTGTTAAACTTATCGACATATTGTACATGGGATTTTAAAAATTAGCTCATTTCATATGCAAAAATATAAAAAAAGGGTTTACAATATGCGGTAATAATTATAATTATGATTATAGAAATATACACACGTGAAATGTTTATTTGTTCATAGTTAGAGTAATAATTTTCATTTATATTGTAATCGTTATTTAAATTAAAACAACTGGGCAAATTTTTTTATTATTTTATAAGGTTATGTAGGCAGAAAGAAAAAATAGAAATGAAGGCACCACACACTGTTAAGTTACATGAACTAAAATAGTTTAATAAACAAGCATTTACGACGATATCTTCAAATTTATAATTCAACAATTTGTAAGCGTCAAATTTAATTCAGATTTATATTCCATAATATAGCGAAAAGCGTTATCTACTTAGCAATAAAATTATACTATTTTGTTTTACATTAAAAAAAAAACAAATATCGTAACCGTTATATGAATAATTTGAATAATGTATTGTATAATTTGTATAATAAGTAAGATAAATAATATAACATAATGTAAGATTATTTTAAGCGAAGAAGAGATACAGCGGTATTTAATATTGAATTTATAGCAAATGCAGTTTCTTAGATATGTTATTAGTTTTTCAATATTTCATAAGTATGCATGCATTCCTCGCTCGCATAGATTACGGAACTTTCTTATTAAACCTATTCGAAAATGAAAAAATACTATATAATGATAAATTTAAATATTGTATTATATATTAAGTAATGATTTTTTTTAATAATTGGCCAAGTTTTATGTATGCCGAAATTTGTTATTAAAACGAAAACATTGTCCTGGAAAGGACTTATTATCTTCACGGAATCAGAAACTTCTTATTATAAGTATCTTTATTTTTCACTTGATACAAAGATTGTCAATAATTCCACCCAAATAGGTAATATTGTTCTTCAATATAATATAGTCTTAAATATATTGTCACTTAGTGATGCAAATATAAGTATTCCACTTTTAAATACATCCGGAAGTCTCGAGGTTCAAGAATAAAAGTTGCGTATAACTCTTTGTGTTCGTAACAGTTTTAAAATAATATGTAGAGTTACATCGAAATGTCATACCGTTAAGCAATATACTATTTTATTTAAAAATGGATGTTGTGTTATCTGTTGAGAATAATAGACTTCGACACCGGTTGACTGATTGTTGGTGATAGATGAAAATTGACATTTTGCATGTATTTTTGTACAGAGATGGTTTTTTATACTATTCACTTTGTTGTTACTCGTAACTAGATACATTGCAGTATATCAGCACTCGTACCATACAACCGACCTCTATGACAATAATTGGTACACGCAAACAGAATAACACCTGCCGGGTTTTGCTAGTTATATATAAAAAACAACACATTGTATAAAATTATATAACTTGCTAGTGAAACCAAAAGCTTTACTCGTGCGAAATTTATAAAACTTTACCCATAGCATACGAACCCATTTCCCTCTCGAGAGATAAATTAAAAAAGTAACCCTTGTCCTTCTACAGGACTCAAACTATGCACATACCAAAATTCATCTAAATCGGTTCAGGGGTTGAAGATGTAACAGACAGAGTGACTTCTTATAGATTTGGCAATATATATCATTGTTACGGAAAATAAAATATGAATCAAAGTATTTATTTTATATCTATTTATATATATATTTTTAATAGAAAATTATTTAATAATGACAAATCTTTAATTTACATTCAACTTAAAATTATATTTGTATATATATTTTGCTATCATAATAGAATACGCGTTTCCTCATGTCCATAACTTTTAGTGCAATTATCACAAATAATATCTATCTCATAAGTAAATCATTAAGTTTGTTTTAACAGCTCCCTAGTAATTACTTTTAAGTTTAATTTTTTATTACTTACTTCTACATAGTAATAAGTATATTCAGTTTGGTTCTCATATAAAAAATAACATGCAAGTCATTTTAAAACCAAAATGCAAATTAAAGTTCTTCTAATTATAAGCATGCAAGGAATTAAAAAAGTCTCCAGCTTTAAATAAATAAAACTCATTATAAAATGCTTTCCATAGAAGCCCTGCATTTAATAAAATTAATTGCCTTGCGTAAATATGAACACAATAGTATTGCAAAGGAAATTGCTCTTTCTGAGCCCACTGTGGACATTACTTTAGAAGGAAATAATTTTATTACTTACTTAATCCATACTTCCATACTAATATTATAAATGCGAAAGTAACTCTGTCTGTTCGTCTGTCTGTCTCGCTTTCACATCAAAACTACTGGACCGGTTTAAATGAGTTTTGGTACACAAATAGTATAGAGCCTGAGAAAGAACACAGGCTACTTTTTATTTGAAAAAAATGCTGTAAGTAGTTGAGGGATGAAAGGTTGTAAGTTGTTGAAAGTATTGTCATTTTTAGGACTAAAAGCATAAAACTTATATTTTAGTCTGTATACTTATAAACTTACATATCATGATAGCCACTAAGGAGCGAATTTTGGAAATTCTACCCATAAAGGGGTGAAATAGGAGTTGAACGTTTGTGTGGAAGTCTGTAATTTTTTTAAGTTAGATACATGAAACATTAATTTTGGAATTATTAATTAAAAATGAGTACATACTTATTTAAGTGTTTCTGCATATTCTACCAATACGGGGGTTAGATAAGGGTAAAAAATTGTATAGAAGTCCGTCATTTTTTAAGATAGAAACATGAAACTTTCTTTTCGAGATACTGATTAAAAAGGAGTAGATACTTATTTTAGTTTTTCTGCATTTTCTACTCCTACGGGAGTGAAATAAGGGTGGAAGTTTGTATAGAAATCCGTCATTTTTAAGATAGACACATGTAACTTTATTATTGGGATACTGATAAAAAATGAGTAGATACATATTTAAGCGTTTCTAGATAATCTACCACTAAGGGGGTGAAATAAGGGTTGAAAGTTTTTATGAGAGTCAGTCATTTTTGAAAGTAAAAACATGAAACATTATGCGTAACTCTTGTTTTTGATTAATACCAGATTTAGCAAAAAAAAGTTAAGCGAAAAAAAAGGGTATATATATGTATACAACACAAATCTTCTGGTTTATTATTAATTATAATGAAATGACAATGAGTAAGGTGGCAGTGAGAATGGCGTTTATTACGATCGGTAGCGAGAGGTATTCGCCGATAATGGCCACCATGCTGTTCCAAATAAGCCCCATTATGTAATACTAATACAAATAAAGCAAAAAGTAAACTTGATTTGTTAAAAAAAAAATACTTATCAATGTTTATTATTTTTGCTATATACTCTTCGGAACACATTTTTTTATATTTTTGATACATTTTTAGGACTTTAACTATAGTATCAACATAAATATTAACATTCGGTTATCACCTAATTTTTTTCCAACGGTTTTAGCCTCAATAGTCGATATACTATGGATCGTGGGCCTTAAAGCAGAAATCGGTGCAAAATTAGAGGGTTAAAGCTTTATTTTAATACATATTTTCATATTGGAATTATTATTCATGAAGTCACAGATGGGAACTTTTCCTATGTAAAGGCATATACATAAATATTCAACGGACCAGCCATTAGCATAGGAGCGACATAAAAACGTAAGCGCATTCGAGACAGAAGTTGCTGACGTGAAGATGGTCCCGAAAATCCACCCTTTTCTTTGCAAAACAATACATTCCTAAACAATGCGAATGTTGTTTCGCGAGATCCTTAAAGAAATATCTGCAAATCTCCGCTAACGCAGACTTGAGTCACTCCCGGGAAATAAAAGATTGCTTCTATATGAATAACTCTCATCGCGTTTGTTTGCCGAGTGGCGTAATAATCTTTTCCATTATTTTTTTAAACATTGGGTAATGTGCCTCGTCTCCAAATTGCTCCTTAATTTAATTGAATGAACTTAACTTGTTTATTGCAGACAAGTTTTAATTATGTTTTGTTATTTTTGAATTTTTGAAATAAAGTTGCCTTCGGTTTTATTTTTTTATTTGACACTAAAGTAAATCCTAGGCCTAAAATGGCCCACTACTGGGCCTTACAGGCGTTTCTGCTGTTGAGGAGAATTTTTTTTGGAGCATATTAATTCAACATCCTTCTACAATATGGGTTAGTAAATATATATGTATGTTGTTGAGCACGAAAGTGCATTGTTAGCGTTGGTTTGTAAACGTTTCTTTCTTTGGTTCTCAAACAACATGACTTGCTGCTGCAATATTGCCCACTACTCGATTAGACATTTGAACAATAAATGTATGTTTTACATAAACACTATTATAAATTTGTTTTGTGCATCACACTTTGTTACAGCTACAGACAGTTACAGCCTCAAAATTTCCCACTGCCGGGCTAAAGCCTCCTTCCCTTTGAGGAGAAAGTTTGGAGCATATTTCGCTACGCTGATCCAATGCAGGTTGGTAGATACACATGTGGCAGAATTTCGTTGATATTAAACACATGCAGGATACCTTACGATGTTTTCCTTCAACGCTGAGCACGAGATGAATTATAAACACGAATTAAGCACATGAAAATTCAGTGGCTTGTCTGGGTTTGAACCCGCAATCATCGGGTAACACGCGTTCCAACCTTTGGGTCATCTCGACTTTAGTTACAAAAAAATAACATAAAGTATTCACTATAGATACACTTATAGACGAATCAGCTTCCTTTATAACCTTGTAAATAAGAAGTTTAATTTAAATTACTTATAAGGTAAACCTAAATGTGCTCACATTATTGTAACGTTTGTGAGTATAATATAGTAATCGCCGCTTTAAATGAATAAATAATATGATCTGCTTAACGCAATATTAAATATTAATATTATGTGTAAAGCATTACAATTAAAACGGCATCGTTGTTGATTGAATTACATAAAAGGTCAGTGCTACTTTTTCTATTATATTATACCAGCAAAAATCTTCGTAACAGCTCCTGGGTATGGATCGCCAGTCTATGGAAGTAATGAACTTATTATAGGTCACTGGGTATTTATCTCTCGGCCTTTATCAAAAGGCTTTTCATACGTAATATGTAAACAAAAAGATGTCCTTTGACATTTTACAGGCACTTATAACATTTTAACTTAACACGTGTAACAAACAGTTGTTAAATGATACGGAATGAAATAAAAAACAACTCGTATAATATTATTTAACATTTTTTGCTGGCTTAGTTGCTGAATTAAAAATACAGCACTGTTTTTTTAATGCACATCGATATTTTTTTTAGACTTGCATGTTCACAAATTCACAGTTATTTTTTTATAAAAATATAAAATTTTATGAAAATAAATTTTGTTTTTTAGATACATAATCACCAATATTTATTTCAAACAAGACTTAAAATACAAGATAAATCAAAAAGGCTTGTGAGATATCTATAGTACAATATTCTATAGTCCATCGTACCATTCCGAAGTTCCATATACCAAACTGGCCCAAAAGGTTCATTAGGATGTAAAAATAAATCATTTTTCCAGATAAGTTTATACTGTTAGCACTAGGAAAAGACAAGCTTCAAAATCTTGGCACGAAACAAATGCTTTAATCCATCCCATTATTTGAAACAGAACCGTTTTTAGGTAATGCTTTTATAAATTACTTCATAATCCCTAATTTAACGTGAAGTAGAGATAGCAGAATTTTAACGCGATCAGCTGTCGCCTCTCTTACAAGTGTTTTAGTTTCAGGGCCTATTGAATCATGTTACAGGTCTTTAATGGGCAATAATTTCATCTGTCGTACGCATCCAGTGGCATGCTCTGTTTTTAAATATATACGTAGTAAGTTTACACGTGCTATCTTGCCAACTCTGTCCAACCCTGATTCCCCAGACAGTTGACACGTGTATATATGCTTATAATCAACACTAGTATTTTCTTTACTTTTTTTGTGTTATTATTTTGATAAACGGGCAATTCGTGCCGTTGTTGTATCTTATTTATTTTATTTCAATGGTGCTGCATATTTCTAATAAAATTATTTGCAGTAACTGTCAAAGGGTGAAAATATAATTCATTTTGCAGCATTTCGGTTACGGCGACCAATCACAGGTAATGCACAGGGGTGTGTAGAAACAAAGGCGTACTTTCTACTTTTTCTAGTTTTTCCGCGTCGAATTTGCCATTCGAATCGAATTAAGTAAAGGAAAAGTGAGAGCACCTACGTTAGTGCACATACTTCTGCACTATAAAAGGTCCTACGTAGTTGGCTAGTTTTTTGAGACTGGCCAAAACCTGTCAGGAGGACATCATAATCATATTTATAAAGTCCTAATTTAACACGTGCGAAGAGAAGCTAGCATTACAACTAAGCAGTTCTCATGAAAATTCGTCTCACAAAAATCAAATGTTAGAAGCATCTGCACAAAGACATAAAATATTCATGTTTCCACTTGTCACTTTTCTCTAGTCAGTCGCTGCGAGAGAAATAATAGTGTTGTAAATTCTTAAGTGACGTTTTGCAACGGTACGTAAGAAACTTTTCTCAGTTTTAAATATAGATTAAAATAAAAGTCCTTCGACAGTTTTACATTGTATATTTCTGGGTATAATAAACTCACACGTTCTTCATCTTCGTAAAATAAAATAAAAAATTTAACCTTAGACTAGATAGTTAAGTATCGACAGAACACGTTGCTTGTAGGTTTCTAACCATGTGCTAATTGTGCTTGTAAAAAAGCTAATGTCATGTCATGCGTAATAAATAGGAGATAAAATGTACCTCCAATCCAAGTGTAAAATAAACATTTTTTTTTCTTAAATAGAGTTAAATCAATATTTAAGAGTGTATAAATTAATATTAATCTACAAAACTTGTCATTTATAATAAACGATCCCTCGATACATTTAATGAGAATGTTTTCCATAAGCTTCTCAAATCCCTCAATTGTATTAAGTTTTGCTCACACAAACCTATATTATATATATTAATCAACTGATTTTAATAACTCAAGTTAATTAAAAAATATTCTGAATTTAAATTTAAATAGAACAAATAACTTCTTTAGAAATATAAGTGGTATGGAATCCAGGGTATAGTATAAATAATGGTAGTAAATTTCACGTGCTTAAGAGTGTAATATAACCGCAGTAATCTTTTAACCGGACCGCAATCATTACGCTGTCTGTTTGTTATTTAGTTTAATCTTATAATTACATTATAATACGGTAATAAACATAAATGTCACAATTCTGGGCAAATACTTATGTTGTTAAGGAGAAAGATTATGAGCTTAACACGCCACATTGCCTTATGCGGGTTAAATACACAAATAGTTGTACACAAGTTTGAGTTAGTTCCGACATTCTTTATTCGACGGCTCAAATTAAAGCCAGTATATGAAAAAGGAAAAAAAACAGTCCAGAATTGAAAATCTCGTGAATTAGATCAGATGAAATTGTAAATTTCTTTGTTTGTTGTGTTTCTTGTAGAAACAAATCAGTACATGTTAACATGAGATAGCTTTATCTGACAGAAAAAATCAAAGGACATAAATTGTGTGACTTCCAATAATAGTGTAGAAATTTTAAAATAAGAATTAACAACAAATCTTAAACGTTACAAAACATATGAAGCCCATTTGTTAAAATAATTATCATTATTTATTTACACCAGACAGTACACATAAAAGTTATTAAAGAGGAAGAAAAAAGACAGTAATATCCAATGGATTGACTCACAAAAAATACACGTACTTACAGTTTCCATAGGCAGGAACACAGAGAATTCAAATAAAAACGCACTCGGACAAATGTAACCTATTAAAAATATCACCTTCGTAAAAATAGTTGTTGATGTGCGTTACCAATGTGTCATCATGGTATTAAGGTACCCAATTAAAACGGTCATTTACAAAGCGAATGAGCCGGGGACATAATCCCATATAACGTAACCTTGGATATACCTTTGACAACGTGTCGCCTCAATTTATACAGTTAGTTTCGTTTTTTACTAATGTCTTGTTAAATAGAAATTAGTTAGGTTTTGTGTAAGACATTTTCCATTGCAAATAATAAATATCAATATTGAAAGTGTTACGTAGGTTTTAAAATCATGTATCAAAGGTGGTTTAGCCGTCCTTTCACCGAGCCCTTTGTAACGTAGTGTACGTTAAAAAAATCATCCTGTAGTATCAATGATATTCGTAAGGCATCGGGCAGGGATTTGAGGAGAAGAACTGAAGATCGAGCTCAGTGCTAAGGGTCTAAGAAGTCTATGTCTAGCTGTGGACTGACATGGACGGCGATGATGATAATGAGCCCTTTATAATTGCAGAATCTGTCGAGAGACCCGAACAAAATCAATTATGATAAACTTTAACATTCAAAATTTCAGCATATCTTATATACGTCTGATAAAAATCGATATACATTTATATTCATGATTAGTATCAACAGCTCTACGCTGAAGTCGTTTATGTTTTACTAGTATTACAATATTATTCGGTAGGTACTGAAATTAGAATATTTGTGTTTCAGGTCTAACGTTTTCTCCGTGAATAAAGTGCTAGATTTCTCTTTGAACTCATCACCCTCATGCTTGTTCTTAATAAAATAGTAATTACGATATTGCCGCTTGTAAATTGTTTATAAAACTACAATATTTCAGACTTAGAAGCCGCATCCTGTTAGAATACAATCAATTTAACTGATTATAAAATTATTCCGATTTTATAAGTTCAAATGTCAAAAAAAAAATCTAGGTGTTCAGAATTCTACATTTAAGAAGAAATTATGCGTAAGATGAGAATTATGTACGCATCTAACATCGTTCAAAATTTATACAATTTTATACCTATATATTACGCTTACTTAACCTTAAGTGTAATAAAGGAATGGAAAAATAATTCTTCTGACAAATTTATTGCGTACGTCCTTTATCCCGCGATACCACAAATTGACGCTCATAATAATTATGAAATTTACCAAAAAAATCTCGCCTTTTAGCATGAATTGTGTATGAGTCGAATCCAAAATAAATGACGTCAATAGCGTTTGCAGCGTTTTGTGAATTGATTTCATTAAGTTCTCTATAGACAGTCTTTTTAGAAATAAAAAGTGCGTAAAGAGTAATTGAATTGAATCGTCTCTTATAGGAAATGGATAGTAGACCTTTACTTAAATAATCGACTGCAATTATATTTCAACCCGACCTCGTTACAGAAGCCTTACGAATCACCAGGGCGAATAATCGTTTGACATCAGTTAGAGTGTCGAGCCTTGAAATAGTTTTATTGTAATCAAAGCTACGGTACAACTCGCTTGGATTTAACAATATTGAAAAGGTATCTTCCCTTCCAAGAAACGAAATTTCTCGCAACATAAGAGAGTTTATTTTGAGTCATAATTTAGAAGTTATCGTATTATAAAATATTACGATATTACTTTACAAAGTATTTTAATGTATAATTTGTATCAAACGAAAGAATAGCTTAACAGGTAAAATAAGTAACTTTACATTTTCTTAATTTATATTTGTCATAAAGGCCGTGGGGAATCAAAAAACCAAAATAACCTTTTCCATAATTACGGATGAACTTCACCCGACTCGTGTAGGTCTGTTAATCATGATTTCCTCAATATTTATTATAATGTGTATAACACACACAGTATTTATTAAATTCAAAATATAATTTAATTTGATCCCAAGCAATACCCTTTAATGGAATTTTTTATGACGATAGAACAAATGCAGTATTTAATATTTCTTTATTTAATTCACGTATTTTAAAAGCTGAAAAATTTTATTAAAATGAAAAATAATACGAAAATAATATTATCGGAAGGGATGGTTAATATTTCTTTCTTTTAGTTTCAATGACCCGTTTGTCTTATTCGGACTTAGGTAGGAAACCTATTTCAAATGAAGTAAAATAAAATATCATCATCATAATCATCAGCCCACATTCGCCAACTGCTGGAGGCCTCTCCAAATGCATGCCACTGTGGTCTTTCTTCTGCAAAAACAAAATAAAATATAGACAAATAAATTTATTTTAAAAACACAAACATATAAGATTTCTACCTCTGGAAATGAAAATGTAGATCATTTTTATTATTAAAATACAACTGCACAGTCGAGGAATATTTTTTCAACCTCAAGCAACAGAATCATTTGATAGTTTGGGCAGACCAAATCGAATCTACAGCGTTTTTATATCTGTTAACGTAACGAATATTTACCACCTTATTGTTAAAAATTCCTTTTGTTGTTTGTAATTCAAGTTTTGAGTTCAAATTTTAATGAAGTCAGAACGGGCGGAGATTAATAAAGAATTAAATGCTTGCAATATGTTTAATTCAGTACTATACTTTGTTGAAATGAGCCTTAACGAAGTCAGAATTTTCCATCTCGAAATTGTATCCATCTACATTCATAGATTGTACTAAATGAGATGTAAAAACGCTTTGTGAAATACAAAACCTTGTAGCTTGTAGCATGTTAAGGTTTTAAATGAGTATATACAAATCAAAATTAAAAATGGCTACAATACTAATTATGACCTCTTGGAATGGTGAACAGAATTTTTTATGCACTTTGAATCGCAAGTCCAATCCTCTGGGTGAAAAATCAACCAATCCTCACCAGCACCCCAGTACCAGTAATTGTAGCACCCCGTATGCGTGCTATAATTATGTTTAATAATTGTTTCTATATTGTTCCTACAAGAACTAAGTATTTCAACCGCAAGTGGTACAAAGACGTAATTCGGAATTAGAGGCGAATATTTGCGTCGTTTGTGAGCTTCAACTTTCAAGGCGGCTCTGGCCACTAACATTGTTTCCGTGGCACGAGGCAGCATTCGTTAAAAATTTTACTAGATATATTTCAGGTTAGTCGATGAGACTCTTCCAGAATCGCAATCAAACCCACTATTTTGCAAGAAACAAGGAAATATACGATTTGTAAATATCATTTTCAGGCATCAACATTTCTCGAAGTATCAATGTGTCATTTTCTGCTAAAAGGGCTGTACAAAAAAGTAATATTTTAAAATATAACTTTTACATTTCAGAAATATTTGAAACTGAAAATAATGGACGTGGTATCCATTAAAACAAAACTATTAATAAGAAAGTTACATGAAATATTTTTACTCAATACAAAACACTATGAGAGAATATTATTTAATAGGAATGAGATAGTCATGTTAGTAAATATTATATGTACATATATAATTACTTATCGCAGTATGGTGACTTTTTATTAAAAAAATTGATTAAAAAAAAATCTACTAATTGTGTCATGTCCGAACATTATGTTTCTTACATTTTTCTAAATAAATCACGGCAATTTTGATGAATTCTTGCCACACTTGTAATGATTTCTTTATGTATAAAATACTTATAAAACTTCAGCAAACTGCATATGCATAGCAAACTAATTTCACCGTGTATACGATATCCGTAATTTCCATGTCTTCAATTAAAATTCAGGAAACATTAATTGCTGTTATTTACTTGCTTTCAATATAAATGCAAAATCTTTGGAACCAACATTAAAACTTTACCTGAAAAGCCGCATGCGATGTTTTAAGATATACTCGTGAATATGGAACTTGCATTTTGAATGTTTTTGTAATTTGAATTAGGGCCATTTTTTGAGTATATTACATACCATAAGAACAACATTATTATTTCTAAACATATAACTAGAGATCCATCTAAACTATCGAGGTCAAACTAATTTTAATTCATCACTCGCTGGTCGTATCACATTGTTTGCTGACAAAAATAAAACTAATTTATTTAAACAATAAAACAGTTGCTGGTAAACTGTGCCCGTAACTGAATCTGCAACATCCTGTTAAAATCCACTCTTTCTGTCTACTAGGTCTATATTCTACCCTGCGTTCGCAATCGTTATTAAATCATACGGATATAATGTAACAGATCCTTTTATAGTGCTTGAGCTGAACCATTATTCTACTAAGAAAGATATATACTTAACTTAGTACTACTAATACATAATCTTAAATACTAAATGAATGATGAATGATTTAGGTCATTAAATTAGTGTGTCTGTCAGAATGATTTAAATAATCGTACTATATCCCAAACATCAAAATCTGATCAGACATTTAAAAATTTTGATAGAATAGATAAACTAACACATATACATACTTGAATCCTGAAAATATTACAATCTTTTTCTTCAGAGGCAGTCCTGTAATAAATATATCTTTAATACTTGAACCTTTGAAAAATGAGTGGCTATTCCATTCACGTCAGGTATGGTTTAAGGACAAAAGGGGAGGTTTATTTCGATATGTTCTTTCCGAACTGTTTATATAAAGTAAACTTTTAAAATTGTGAGATTTTAAGTAAGTTAAGACACAGTACGTAAGTTCGTTCGCTCGTTCGTTTGTAAGAAGCATGCATTATATTATACTCAATATAACAAATCAGTGACTTTACATTATTCTATAATTAAATAAAAATAAACATCAAATAAGCAACTCAGAATAAACACATACTGCACAAAAAGTAAATAAGGTAAACAATTCAATGGCGGAGCCATTTGTACTGTCTCGGGAACACACTGTGGTATATCGCTTCTAAATCGAACAGCTGTATGTTATTCTTTACTTACACGGAGACAATACGATGAAACAGTACAATTTTATCCTGAGGTTAACTGACACGGCCAAGACAAAACAATTGATTTCCAATTGTTGTTCTCAGGGAACGGATAAAGTTAATTGGTTTAAGCAGTATGTAAGTAAGATGAAAATACATATAAAATCAACTAAATATATAGAGATATATTCACTTTATTTCGGGTATATCCATATTTGAACAAGAATGTTGAAGTGTTGTATTGTACTTATAATGAAGAAAACACAGTCTGTATTTTTTGATTCAAATTTTGAACTTAACAAAATACGTCAAAAATAAAACTCCGTAATGATCTCAATCGCTTTTTATTTCCTTGACTTGACTTTCACACTTCTTTTTCCGTTACCTTCAATGCTCAAACCGAATGAATCAAAAAACCGTATCCTCCTGCCCCGCACTCATTTATTGTTGCCATCCCTCAAAATATTATACCGGGAGTCAATAATCTTTTTATTGTTTATAAAAAATATAACAATAAATTGAAAAATAATAATTCAAAACATTAAATAAAAGTCTGCTTACAGAATCTATTTCAGAAAATCTTTGAAAACAAATAAACTTTGATCGAAATGATCACATAGTTTCAGTGTATTTGAAGGCAGAATAATATAATATAAAAACACAAACACATTTTTATAAAATACAACCAAACATTCTAAAGGAATGTAATAAGAATCTTATATGAAATATAGTGAGCTTAAATAATATTTTGTTCTTATTTTTATAGTATAGGCATGCGGACGAGCAAATGAGTCAACCAATGGAAGTAACCATAATGGTTTTGTAAGAAGTGCATCGCCAATGCACCGCTTACATTGTGAACCAACACGTTATGTCTGCCTGTAATTACACTGGCTCAATCATCATTTAGATGGGCTTTCACAAAGCCCTACCACCAAATAAACTATGGCTCCTTGTCTGTAATAAGTAACAAAATTTCGTTTACTTCCTTCTTAAAAACAAAGGGATCATCTTTTTATCTACTTTAATAAATTATATATTTATAATAATATATACACATAATATATAAAACGGGTCAGGCAATATGTTTAGTCAGCAGTCTGATTTTGACGTGGACATGACTGAGCAACGACCCAGAAAGTAAACAGGAAATTTGTGAGTTGAGAAAAAACAGAACAAATAAAGGCTCCGTCATATTTACTTAAACGATATATATACATATATAAAAAATATGTATTCATTCTTCGCTGACGCAGATAAAACTGCGACACTATGCTCAGATGATACATGGGAGGAAGTAAACGGATACGACACCTCAGCGTTGAGGCAAGTTACTGAAAGGCTGAATGCTTATATCCTGACATTAAATATAACAAAAGTAATTTTTCATATTTGAAAATCAACCCAATCTGTAGATAATCTAAAGGTGTGATTATATAGACTGAAACTCCTGTAATTCTCTCTGTTTTTCAAAGACAAATAAAACGATATATTTTAAAATAAATAAGATCAAAATTTTACTTGTATGCTTATAATTTGTCTTCCGATGTAAAAGCATTACATTGGAAGACCCAATTACAAACACAAGGCACTAAAGGTTTTGTTGAATAAATTATTAGGGCTTAGCACAAATTATTTTATTCAACTATTGCACATAACAAACTGTTTACTTCTAATTTAGGTACAGATTTAAAAAAAAAAAACATAATTCTAAGCGAGAACCTAAAGATGAGTTTTTAAAGTAATCAACTTCCTAACTTAGAACTCCGACTGACCTTCTCTCGATGAAGTAATTTTCTATTTTCCTTATTAATATAAATTTTCCTATCTATTGTCTATTACGAGGTTGCATGAAGACACACGATATGATCCAAAGGTATTGTATTCTTTCTAAAACCCTAAAAACTACTTTTGCTAGAAAGCAATATAGCTCATGGGTTTCTTATTTTCAAAACTGCTTGATTATAGTGACATTGAAAATCTCATGAACATTATTAAATAATTAATATGTATAAAAAATGTTTTCACTCATTTTACACATATACATAATATAATACACACACACACACAACATGATTCAATTTAATTTTAATTTATATAACGACGTACGAACCTTTTTTACCCATTGATTGATTGTATTAATATTTTTGTGTTTACTTATATTTACTAATAGCACAAATTAACTTTATAACCTAAAAAAGGATCCTAAGCTGAACATGTTGAAGCCTGGGTGTAAGTTAAATAAATAAACTGCTTTTATTTTTTAACTAACTTAATTTGGGCAACAACAATAATTTTTATATCTGTGTTACTGTTTGAAAGCCTTTCAAAAGTCTTAGAGTTAAAATATGAAAAAAAAAACAAAATCAGCTCAGACTCACCTGTTCGTCTCAGGTAGATACACTCTATAAAGATTTTAAAATTTCGAACTAATGTCAATTTTATACTTTATTTAAATGAAAATAATGATCTCTAATGATATTATTCACAGGCATTTCATTTAAGGGAGGGTCTTTAATTTAAGCAATCCTCATTTATTTTGTCAACGAGAATCTTGATAAATGAATATTTGGTCCAAAGGTAACGTTAATAATTAAAGACCTAGAAGCAATAGTGCGTAAAACCTTTATTAAAAGTATAACACCTCGTCTTATTGTCCCTATTAGAGACAGGACTGCTGGTTCATTTTTTGTCCAGATGATCAGAATTGGGATTCAACGGGGAAATGCTGTAAACATTCTTGCCACCATTGCACACCTTTTTTAATATGAATATATAATGGTGAAGTCTCGGTCTTTTTTTATGTGCTTAAGAATTATTTACACGAATGCCCCAATTATATAAAAAAATAATTAAAATAGTTACTATCATAGTACATAATACAAATCATGACCACGTGGAATGTTGGCAATATCTTTGACGATAAATATTGATCCTTTCAAAATTTGTGATATTTAAGGGAAGTGAGTATTTGAGCCAAGCGACCATGAGAGTCTCCACTCGAGAGAACTGGCCCATATGTACATTTGTGTCCTTTTACAATGCGTCCGTTCACATTATTAAACCTTCGCCACCCGCTCTATTCCGGTTGCAAATACATTTTTGTTTCAGCAGCGTTTTTAGTAATAAGCAACGCTGAGTGAATTAGAAAGAATTTGCGACTACGCTGCCCTTTCGTCATTACTTTTGCAAATCATGTTTATTTAACGGCAATAGTAACGTAAGTACAACTATTAAAATCGTTCTTAGCCAACATATAGTTAACATAAGAGTTAATTTAAGACTTAAAATATATAAAATAAATAATACTCGTATAAAAAGTAACGAATCTTTAATTTACGCTGAGGAAAAATGTAAGAAAAATATTTTTATAAGGTTATACTTTTTTAACATTTACCTAATCTGTTATTTTTAAATCAGCTCGGCAAATTTATTTTAATGCAAAGGTAGACGTTTAACGAGAATTTATATATTTTTTTTTATTTTGTGTCATTATCTCCGCAGACGTATAATTGTTCGTGCCTTTGCTGTTCTTTCTATTGTTTAGTTGTTTGGCAGTTCAATGTGCCTTGCGTGTTTTTATTTCCAACCAGCATCACACTCAAAACTTTTGGATTGCAATTTTGATGTGCCTTATTTTATTTGTCAGTGTTATTTGTTGGGTTTTTATCGTTTGATCTCAGTGGAATTATTTTAATCTTTCAATCTAACCATACAACACGATAAAAATGCAAATCTTAATTAAATAAGTAAATCAATATGTTTCTTTGGAAAATCGTAAAACTCATTATCTTTTGAATTTGAAATACACTGTAAGGTTATCCTGCCCAAGTATGCTACAAAATTTTGGCAGGCGCCTTCTAAAACCCTTTATATATTTTTTTTTATAGCTGTGCGTGCGACCTCGTGCTCGTTTAAACAATATTTCAGATCGCGCACGAAGTCGCGGGCATAGCTAGTTATAAAATACAAGTAGCCTATGTTACTCCTTAGTGCATCAGCTATCTGCCACTGAAAGTCCCGACGAAATCGGTCCAGCTATTCCAAAGATTATCCGGAATAAACAGACAGACAGACAGAAAGACAAAAATTGTAAAAAAAATATATTTTGGTATATGTATCGTGTATACGTACATATTCATTTAGTAAAAGCGGTTATTTTAATATTACAATCAGACGCTCCAATTTTTTTATATGTATAGATAACACTGCTTAGTCGATGAAAATGTGTTGACAAACATCAAACTGGTGTGTTATTAAAATATGAAAGATTGATGTTGTTATATGAGACACTATTGCCTAACGGGCACAGTGGCTAAAATCTATGAATCTGACTTGTACTTGACTGTAACTTGAAATAATTATGCAAAGATTGGGATCAATTTGCTTAGTTTTTGTATGTAGATTTAATAGTTGCCCGTAAAAGAAACCAATTCTGGTAACCATACCATACTATTTCTTTTATTTCTTGCATTATATAATCCGATGCTGATCTGTATTCAAAACATCAAAGTCAGCTTAAAACTCATCGACGAGTTAGGTAAAAATCAATTTGAAAATTTTAACTCCACAGACATTGACAAAAAGAGTCACTATAAATGAGGTAAAAAAACGCGGTAAAATAATTGAACGTCAAACACTCTATTATATTTGGTGACTGGATAGTACTATGTATAATGCCTTTATAGTTAGAAAATAAATTAAATATTTAACAGAAATTTACCTTGATAATTGACAATGCAACATTATCTACGTCTATAACTCGCCAAGAATAGCAAGTTGGCATTTGAAATTCTGCTATGACTTAGCAAGTATGCTCTTGTAATGTTTTATCATAATTAAGTCAAAAGTTATTATCTCACGCGAATCGCTTTATCTCCGTGGTTAATGTAATCTGTATTCAGCACTTGCTAGAGCAGACATAAAGTCTTTATTGAATTAGGGGGAAATACCAGTCATTGCCACGCTAGCTTTTGAAATAGAATTTTATTAACCGATGGGTATTATTTTGTCATTTTAAGCGACAGCACACAGAAATTTTGAAGCGACCTAATTATTGTAACCATTGCTTTTTGTTGTTTTATTATCACCTTAAACAAAAATTATGTACAATAAAAAGCTTTAGATAGCCAAATAAAACTTATTTAAACATTATAGAATGTAATTTTTTATTATAATTATTATTGGCTTTTTTGTCTGTTTCTCTCCCCGCACAAATTCTCGAAAGACTTTTTCATGTAGGTTTTTCTCTTATATTTAGCATATAACATTACCTTTACTAACCTCATATTGCATCAAGATACTCACATATATATCTATCTCTATTTCCAGTTGTTTCGACTTTTTTATGTTCTTGTATGCACTTATTGATATGATATATGATGATATATATGAGAGCCGAGATGGCCCAGTGGTTAGAACGC
This sequence comes from Vanessa atalanta, assembly GCF_905147765.1. Classification (NCBI taxonomy): domain Eukaryota; kingdom Metazoa; phylum Arthropoda; class Insecta; order Lepidoptera; family Nymphalidae; genus Vanessa; species Vanessa atalanta. The sequence continues at coordinate 6,494,375 of NC_061877.1, forward strand.
GTGCATCTTAACCGATGATTTCGGGTTCAAACCCAGGCAGGCATCACTGAATTTTCATGTGCTTAATTTGTGTTTATAATTCATCTCGTGCTCGGCGGTGAAGGAAAACATCGTGAGGAAACCTGCATGTGTCTAATTTCAACGAAATTCTGCCACATGTGTATTCCGCCAACTCGCATTGGAGCAGCGTGGTGGAATATGCTCCAAACCTTCTCCTCAAAGGGAGAGGAGGCCTTTATCCCAGCAGTGGGACATTTACGGGCTGCTAATGCTAATAATGCACTTATTTCTTTATTACATTCTATTTATACCTTGATCGAGTTTAACATTCCTATCACATTTTATCGATTGATTTTTACCTAAATAATTGAAAACTTGGCTCCAAAAACTCGACGGCATAATCTTTGTTCAATAGGTCTTGAAGTATTTATTATAGGTGTAATTTGAAATAAAATATAATAAGTAGGTACTTTCAAAGATTACTAGTTTTATTACGTGTAAAGCTAACACGTTTAGCTCTCTGCTATAAATAAAAAAGAAATATTAGAATCAAAATCGCAATAAAATGAAAAAAAAAAACTTTGTTGAGTTGCTGAAATCCGCTTTGCAAGACTAAAATATTTTAATAAAATGTAAGCCGCTCAGTTTAACATAAATTTAAAACCTTCCATAATGGATCCCCTGTCTATTCGATAAAGTATGTATAGTTGTTTATATATAGTGGAAGGCAAAAATGTTTTACGCTTTTAACAGAATTGGATTTGGTTTTCGCTAGTAATAAGTAATAAAATGTTCAATGTGTTTTTACTTCATAATTGTATAAATATGTGGTTCAATTAATTCTTGTAGCTGATATGACTGTATATATTCTATTATAGTCGCAACCGTTCTCAACTATTAAAATACAATACGATAATTACAAATAAAAGTACTATCACTAATGTTTTAAGCGGGTTATCTCAGTGTCCTTCTGTTTATCAACGAAGACGAAGAACACGGTATTTTATGCAGGTTTTATTAATATTTTAATTTTATAACGTTTCAGTTTTTCTGAAGAAATTCGATTCGAAAAAGAAATTAACCTAAACATTTGATTACTCTGACTATGGTAATGTATCCAAAACTTTGAGAACTACAGCATTACAAACTAGCTTAGTATTTCAACCAATAATAATATGAGTATCGTGAACAAGCAGTGACAGATGTTGTCGAAATATCGAGCTCCACCAAATAAAAATTAAAAAAAAAAACTTGGTAAATATCCCATTTTAAATACTTGTAGTAATCAAAATAAATTTCTTAAAATGAAAACTGACTGATGAAAATTATGAAAATATTACAATGACTAAGTTTTTTTTAAATTATAAAATCTAATAATTAAAAACCTTTTCAAGATAAAATTAAATATATAATTGGTGTTGTAAACTATTATTAACCTAGTTGTACTTACTCAGAGAATTAAATGAATGTAGAAAAAAGTTAAGAATGTGTTTATAAACGAAAAATTTAACGAATCAAAGAACTCTCAACCGGCTCTCGCTAAGAGGTTTTCGGATACATTTTAATTTTCCAGGATAATTTTATTATTATGTTGTTATCAGATGGTAGATGAAATAAATCTGTATGTTTTATGTTCTTTCTTTTAGATTATTAAACATATTATGTAATGCTAGATAGAAAGTTTTGTGACTAAACTATCCCTTTTAAATATTAGCCTAATAAGCAAAGTATATAATTAAATTTCATAATCATTTTAAAGCTAGTTACGGTTATGTATTAGGTCCTTACATATATGAAATTGGCGTTTTGTACGGGAAGATTATAAGGTCATTTTTTTTTAAATGTATCTAATACAGTATTAGTGTTTAAGTAGATTAATACAGTTTTATCACTTACCCCGAAGCCAGCTATCTCCGAAGTGATGAGATGGATTCGCTTCCACAATAGCCTTAAAATCTTCATTTTCCACTTTGGTCTCCGGCCGTCCACAGTTCGGCCGTTTGGTTCTGAAGGTCGAAATTTCCAGAACGAAAACGTTTAACCTACAACGAACCCGCTTTATTTTGCGACACCAACGCCGTACACATCAGTAATCGTTCGAGCTGTTTCTTCAGCACTGGTTCCACCGTAGAAATTGTACTCGTAATTATACCGATATTTAATATTTTCCATTGTGCGGTAATAAGCGACGCCAAAGAAAAAAAAAATAATGAGGAAAATCCAAATGAATGACTGTTTTCAAAATTCAAATGTACCAGCTAAATGAATTTTATAAATTTGAATTTGGAATTCTTAACCAAAGAGGATATATTTCAGATCAAAGTGGTCAGTACGACAAAACGCTAATTTCATATGTAAGGACCTAATATTATAAGTTTATTGATTTGTATTATATCATGCGATTGCTCATTTTTATTTTGAATACAATTTTCTTATCTATGTAATTCAGATATCTAAAACACATTACATTATTTGTATATATTTTTTCAGCCCACTGCTGGACGAGAGCCTCCCGCATAGAACACCAGTATCCCGATCTTAGGCAGCGCGCATTCTTCCCGTGCCTACTATATTTTTTAAATCGTCCGTCCGCCTCGCTATCGTCATCGCGCCTAGGGCGCCCTACACTACGTTTGCTTAAGCGCGGTCTTTAATCTAGCACATGTTGGCTCTATCGGCAATAAAGGCACCTGGAGTCATGACCAGCCGAATGCCACTTCAGCGAACTAATTCTACGGTATTATATTATACGGTATACCTAATCTAAAACACAAGTTAATAATGAAATTAGTACAAATCTTGTTTAAATATACGAATGACCTACCTACATAGTTAAAATTTATGTTTATATTTAGTAAAAATGCAAATGTTTTATAGCAATTGCTACCATTTACCAATAATTTTTTTATGATTTTTTTTATTAAATTACCAGTTGAATTTACTCCATTGTGTTAGTCTTCTTTTATGGACTTATTACTTAAAAACCAAGTTGAAGTTTGTTAAATGGATTTTGTAATTGTGTAATTTGATTAGTTTATATTAATTAAATAATCTCACACTAAGCATATTTATAAGGCTGCGTGAATTGTTTGTATAAACAAAGTACCAGGATACGATACGATACCAGGCTACGTTCTGTTCTAAGCCACTAATTGCGTTATGAAAATCCCCGTACATTAGAAATGAGTTATCCCTTTAAATTTCAAACCAACATTACGGACTCCCACCTTAAATAAGTACAATGTTTTCCACGTTTTGCTTCTATCTCTTTATGTTATTACTTTTCATTCATCAACGGACAAGGCTCAACCGAGCGTTTGATATAAAATGTAGGAGAGATCGTCTGTTGATCTTTGTACTGAATGTTCTATTACACAATACATTTATAAATATTTTAATCAATTTGGCAGGATAGTTCAAGCAAATGGATGATTTGAGGTTTTTTTTGTTTATAGTCGCAATGCAGACGGGAAAATGGGCTACTTGATTGTAAGTGGTAGCTAGTGTCCATGGATGGATATACGCTGTAAGGAACATACTCTTTTATTAAAAAGTATGTTATATAAAAAGTTCAAAGTTGCTAAATGTTTTTAAGCGAGCATTTTAGATTCATTTTACTCTTTACAAAAACCAATTTATGTAATTGTCTTGGTAAAATTTTTCTCCAATTTTGTAACATTTTTGGCGCCAATCCAAATGCGTTAATTGATTGTCTAAATACTCGTGTAGTGGGGGACTTTGCCATCTACTTTGAAATTTTATAATACACAATTGTGATCAGTTAATGTTATTTTTAATTAATACATTCATATTGATGATCAATAAGTTTTTCAATTAAATAACAAAGGACAATTTTGTCGTTTGCTATAAATATAACTTATAATTCATCGTCGTCATTCATCGTCGTGCGCTCGAACGTATTACACGTGCCGGTGTAATAAAAAGTGATCTGTGAATACGCCCAAAATGGCTAAATGTGACAAGTGCAATAAATATATTACCAAAAATAAACCTGGTTTAGAATGTAGCCGATGTGAGAAGGTAGTGCATTTGAACACCATATGTTCAGAGCTTTCGAATAAACAGCTGTCGGCAGTACGTGCAGCGGAAAATCTAGAGTGGACATGTCGAGAGTGTCACGAAAATTCTCCAAAACGTCACTCAATTGTTATTCCTGACGATGATGAAGAGGAGGAAGACAAGCGTAATGAGGCTCCTGATCTAAAAATCGACATGCAGCAACTGTTGGTAGACATAACAAGGGAAATGGAGAAAACCATTAAACGCGAAATGAAAGAACTTAGTCAGTCCTTGCAATTTCATAGTGAAAAAATGGATGAAGTGATTACAATGCTAGAAGCTTGCCAAGAAACCATAAAAGATTTAAAGAAAAAGAACATCGATCTCATAAACAAAAATAATAATCTAGAGACGAGGGTAGGTGCACTGGAACAGCGTTTACAAGAAAAAGAGCAGCGGGAATTATCTAACTGCGTTGCAATTTGTAATGTTCCTCAAAGGGTTGATGAAAATACTTATCTGCTAGCTAAACAGGTTGCAAAAAAACTTAATCAACAAGCTGAAGATATTAAAGAAGCAATTCGTCTACCAGGTAAGAAAGAAAATCCGAGCCCTATCCTGATCAAACTAAAAAATGAACAACTTCAAAACTCATGGTTAACATCTGCAAAGTCAAGTTGTCATAAAATTAAAGCGGTCGATATTGTTCCCGAAACTACTGACAAAATTGAAATTGAAAAATCCATATATCTAAGAGAAACCCTAACACCGTACAATAGACATTTACTATGGTTTGCCAAAAAAGAACTAAGTACCACCTACAAATTCATCTGGATCAAAAAAGGAATTTTACGTGCACGCAAAGAAGGTGATAAAGAAAAAGCAATAATTATTCGATCAAAAGAAGATGTTAATAAGCTAAAATAATTCTTAATTATACGTAGGTACACAGGTTATACTTATTATTCTATAGATAAAATTTCTTATAAAGATGGATAACATCAGAGATGATATTTTAGAATTATCAGATTGTACTAACTTACAAATATTTATAGACAGTATACCTACTAATACAAATCTATTATGCATACATATAAACATTAGATCAATAATCAAAAATTTCTCATTACTGGAATACTGTATTCAGCAAAGTTCAAAAATTCCCGATGTAATTATAATCACTGAAGCTAATATTTCAGAATCGCTAAGCTATTTGTACAACCTGCAGGGATATAATATGCACACGCAGTTGCATACGGGACGCAAAGGTGGAGGCATTATAATGTACGTACGAAAAATTCATAAATTTACTACTAAAAATGACAAACCACTACATTTCGAGCTTCTTTTTGGTCAAATTAACACTTCATGGGGATATAATGCAACTTTGTGTGCTATGTATAGACCACCTAGTAATAGTAAGCACTTATTTGTAAATGAACTAGACATATTTCTTAGTAAAATAGAACAGAGTCAGGATATATATGTATTAGGAGATATAAACTTAGACTTAAAATATAACTGTCCTATAAAACATAAATATAGCACTGTTATGTATAATCACGGGCTTGTGTGTGGGATCTCGGAATATACCCGTGTAGGAGAGTGTAGTAAACAAATTAGTAAGACATGTATTGATCACATTTACGCGAGATCCCATTCACAAGTTCACAATTTCAAAACAATGTTAAAAATATAATACCCAATTGCAATAAGACACTACTAGACAAACCGACGTATGTCCTCCCCGTAAACACCTCGTTAAATTTCAAACATGCAACACCAGACAATATCTTTACATTAATAGAATCATTAAACTGTGACAAAGCCCCTGGTATAGATGGAATAAGGGCTTTGGACCTAAAGGCTCTAGGCTCCAAAATATCACCAATTATAGCGAAACTAATAAACACATCTATACAAACTGGTAATTATCCAACTGAATTAAAAACTGGTGTAGTGAGACCTATACATAAAAGTGGAAATCACAAAACGTATGATAATTATAGACCTATAACAATTTTGTCCACCTTAGATAAAATTATTGAAAAATATATCTCTAATCAAATATATAAATTTTATGCTGATAATAATGTAATTAATGTTACACAATATGGATTTCAACCCAAAAAAAGTACAACACAATTGTTATCCAACTTCACTAACACTGTAAACAAACACCTAAATGCGAAAAAACATGTATTGATTGTCTTCATCGATTATAGTAAAGCGTTTGATACATTAAGACACGACATCTTAATTGATAAACTAGATAATTGTGGCATACGAGGACCATTAAAGGAATGGTGTCAAAACTACCTTAATAATCGTTCGTATCTGGTTAAAGTCGATACTGAGTATAGCAACAAAGTTAATGTCACAGAAGGAACGGCGCAAGGCTCAGTTTTAGGACCCTTATACTATATCACGTATGTCAATGAAGTGGTTAACTTAATAAAACATTGCGAAATTTATCAATTTGCTGATGACACGTGTATTATAGCGGCGGAAACCGATTTAAATACAGCTATATCGAAATTACAAACTGATTTTACCTTGATAACCAAATGGTCTCATGACGTAGGTCTCGTACTTAATGCATCAAAAACTAAACTTATGTACATTAGTTCCAGTCGAAATAGAAGCACAATTATACCAAAATTAATTGTTCATAATCATTTATGTTTACATTCGAACACAAAATCGTGTACATGTGACGAAGTTGAGATAGTTAATAACCATAAATATTTAGGTCTCATTATAGACGACCACTTTAATTGGGCAGAGCATATAGATAAAGTTGTATAAAATTAAGATCAATTTTGGCAAAATTTTCTATTATTAAAAACAAAATTCCATATTTAACTCGCCTATTACTATTAAACGCCCTAGCTGAATCTATCATATCGTATGGACTTAGCAGTTACGGAAGAACATCAAAAACACAATTAAATAAAATTTACGAACTCCAAATACGATTACTCAAATCCGTAGTGCCAGATAAAGTTAAAAATTTATGTAAGGGTAATTATCATAACCTGTTCTCTCAATGTAAAATCATACCAATACATGACAAAGTTAAATACACACTCCTATTAGAAAACTTTTTTAATCTGGATTTACAAAAAAGGATTAAGCATGCATTAGTAACCCGCAGTGTGTCGAACGAACGACTTGTCGTACCCCGTACTAACAATCTATACGGTAGGCGAACCCTAGAATATCTTGTTCCAACAATATTGAACAATCTTACTAATGATTTTAAACACGAAATAAGTACAAAAAATATAAAGGAGAAACTTAAAGAATATTTTTTAAATATTAATAATAATACTTAATATACTAATAAAATAAAATAAAATAACATCTCATAAAGTGAAACGGATCATCCTGTATGTGCACTATGCACTATTTACAAGTTATTTCTTTCAAATACATTATCGCAAAACCGAGCCGACCGGCCAAGTAGTGCATCGTAAGTAACTATTGTATTAATAACATAATTTAAAAATCTTTTAACGTATACCCTCACATATGAGTATAATTAAACAAACATCAGTTACTCAAAATCTTATGTAGTTTATATGTAGTGTATAGGTAATATATTTATGTACTAAAAGTTCCGAGTGCTCTCGATGAATGCCGGTGTACGGATAAACCCGACAGGGATTTTGTAACACCGTAAAAGGAATTTGTAATGTATTATATAAATAAATAATAAATAAATAAAAAAAAAAAAAAAAAAACAAATTAATTTAAATAACCGTTATTTTAACTTAATAATAGTGTTATTAAGATACGTCAGCATACCGGGAAGAGCGACCTTAGGTATTTTTGTATTAACCGCCTCCATTAATACCAATTATAACCTCATCCGACCGATCCACCGTCATAACCATTCTAAGAAAGGCTAGGCTGGCTTCCAGCTGCTAATATGCCAAATTATATTTCTTGCAGTGTCATTAAATATACTACGTCGATCCTAAATAAATGAGAAATGGGTTAACGACTGATATTCATATATTGTTTTTGTCGTTAGTTGTTTTATCTTTTACAATAAAATACTTTCAATGATATATTAGTCTTTATTTTATTTTCCTGCTTATGTACTTATGTGTTTAGGAATATATAATATGATAAAATAGTTTGAACATATGAAATATTATTAGTTACTAAATATAAATTGATGTCAGTTTTCTCAACAGAGCCTTAGCGACTTATTAAAAAATCATAAATATTTGGAGTACGGGTACCATACGACAGCTCCTGTAGTTTTTCCCAAATAGAAAATTTAGTAAATGTCTAAAGTTTTTTATCGTTATAAAAATCGAATGAAAAGTATACACAAAAAAACTAATGTCTGCCCTAGATCATATGTAAATATAAATATGTATCCAGTTTTTGCTGTAATAACATATTATATTACAGGTATAATAAAAAATAAAATAAAAATTAGAGAACATTTTGTGTTTTTATCGATAAAATGTAAACGTCCCTCAAAAAAATCACTAAATATTCTTTGAAAAGTATCACATAATAGCGATCTTTCCGTTCATTACCACACTTCCAATGATTATTTTCATGTCAAATTTAAATATATTCTACTAAACAATCAACATTTATTGTGTTCACGAGAATTTTTATGTACAATCGATTTGTTATTTAAAATTATATTGACCCAAAATGTATGAAACACAAAAAAAACTAAATTTATCGATAACTTTTCCATTTCCTTAAAAGTTTTTATTGCCGCTTAAGTAATATAGTATTTTTGGCATCATTGAGATGACTTTGACAATTATTTCTCTATGTTTCCATAATTAACAAGCTTTAGTCTATTCTAAAATTACCACCTACCATAATTATAGAGAGAGAGACAATAGTTTTGTGATCTCTTATTCTAAAAAAGGTTACAACCTGTTAATTTCCTCATGCTGGGCAAAAGCCTCATCTTCTGTCGAGGAATGGACCTCCAAATTGAAAAGTAATTTTAATGATTTTGGGACATTAGGTATATCTAATACCGTGTAGGTCTTAATTTTATTTAAAATAACAGCTGAGCTAAATCTACACTACAATACGAATATTCTTTACATATATGACTATATTATTTAATTCTTTTCATGTTTTAAATCTTATAACTAATTACTACGTTCAGATGTACCTACATGATTGTATCATTATATATACACTCAAATTAAATTATTGAAGCTCATTAATACAAAGTAAAAATTAAATAAAACCTATATTGGTTTATATCTTTAAGAAACTAATTTAATTTCTTATAATAATGAATGCGACATCCATCTGGCGCGGCGATATCGAAATTACTTTTAAAAACGCCAATCGTAGATACGATATCCGCTCGAAACGAATATTTGATTTAAAAAAATATTTCGAATATAATGATATTCATCTGAGAGCCGTCATAACTTGAAAGGAAATTATATCGATTACAATCGAAAATAAGTATGGTACAAAGTAGGTATATAATCGTAGTTTGTAGCTATATGTTATAACTGTACGTGGCAGTTGGCTGTTCAAGTATATCAAAGGACCAATGGTCGTTGGAACAAAGGAGTATTAATAGTAAAACTACCTCTTACGTGACCTCGTTGATTAAACAAACGTTCAGTCAGCCAGGTACAATACACGGTCACTAAGGCTTCTTTACTTACTTCCTTAGTTATGGCCTTACCTTAGACGCAGAGCCTTCAAGCGTGGTCGGACGAGATATCTCTCTTCAAGTAGCCGTGACGGCGATTTTTCTCGGTAAATCAGCGTAGGGGGTCATAGCCTCCTTCTAGGGGCTCCCCTAAATCAGGTTGATCGTGGCACAAGAGAAAAGAAAGCGCATGTAAAAACGTTACATTCCGATCCGTTTTAGAAGACAGCTCTCGCAGTGATATTTTATCTCTTCTTCAAATTATAATTTAAGTATTATAGTTTTTGAATAATTTTGCATTTGAGCAAATCTTAGTTTTTTTTTTTTTTTTGTTTAAAATAAGTAAGTAGACTAGTAAAAACTCCCTGATGATAAGTGGCGATACTGCCCATAGATCGATACCGTAAGAAATATTAAACATTCCTTATATCGCCAATACGTCCTTTGAAATACATTAGCAGCCTGTTAATTTCCCACTGCTAGGCTAAAGGCTCCCTTTGAGGAGAAGGTTAGGAGCATATTCCACCATGCTCCTCCAGTGCGGGTTGGTGGAATACACATGTGGCAGAATTTCGTTGAAATTAGACACATACAGGTTTCCTCACAATGTTTTCCTTCACCGCCAAGCACGAGATGAATTATAAACACAAATTAAGCACATGAAAATTCAGTGGTGCTTGCCTGGGTTTGAACCCGAAATCATCGGTTAATATGTTCTAACCACTGGGCCATCTCGGCTCATCCTTTGGAATACTAAGATGTTATGTCTATTGTTCCTCTAGTTTTTTTTTTTATTATGTCATGTCAAAATGTGGCAAACAAGCAGGAGGCTCACCTGATGGAAAGTGACTACCACCGCCCATGGGCATCTGCAACACCGGGGGGCTTGCAGGTGCGTTGCCGGCCTTTCAGGAAAGAGTACGCTCTTTTCTTGAAGGTTCCCAAGTCGTACCGGTTCGGAAAAACCGCCGGCGAAAGCTGGTTCCACAGAGTGGTTGTGCGAGGCACAAAATGTCTTTAAAATCGCGCTGTTGTGGATTTTCGGACATCTAGGTGGTGCGGGTGATATTTGGAATTTTGACGAGATGTCCGAAGGTGAAATTCAGCAGCCGGGATTAATCCAAACAATTCCTCGGAACATTCCCCGTGATAAATTCTGTAGAAGATGCAGAGCGATCCATCATCTCTACGCAAAGCCAAAGGATCAAGCAGATCGGAAAGGGCTTGATCGTCGATAATTCGAGCCGCTCTACGTTGGATACGGTCAAATGAAAGGATCTGGTACTGGGGAGCACCCGCCCAGAGGTGAGAGCAGTATTCCATGTGAGGCCGAATTTGCGCCTTGTATAGACTTAGACGATGGGCCGACGTGAAATACTGTCTTGCCTTGCTGAGCACACCGAGCTTTTTTGATGCCAATTTGGCTTTGCCTTCCAATTGACCGCGGAACTGAACGAAACTCGAAACATCGACGCCAAGTATTCCGATACTAGCTGTGGCGGCTAACGGAATGTTCTCGAATCGTGGAGAAACGACAAATGGTGTTTTTTTAGCAGTTAACGCGCAAACTTGCGTCTTTTTGGCAACCCCAAATGGACTAGGTTTAGCCGAACCCAGTTCGAGACTTTCTTTAAAGAAGACTCGATTTCAGACACAAGTTTGTTCCGGTTTTCTTCGACGTTTTCCCAAGAAATATTAGCACGGCCATCTGCATAGCAGTGAATGTTACTGATTTGCAACAAGTCATTGATATGCAGAAGAAACAGAGTTACACTGTAGTTACACTGGCTCACTCATCATTGTAGCTGGAACACAATAATACTAAGTATTGTACTGCTTGGCGGTAGAATGTAATATGATGAGTAGAGAGTAACTAACCACACTGGCTTGCACATATCCCTGCCACCAGGTAAGCACACACTAAAATAACATATATTTTTGCTTATATGACCAAACTTTCCGTAATTAAGGTAATATTATTGATACCTCGGCGGCACATTTAATTAGTATAATCCTGTTAATCAAATATTATAATCAATAACAAAATACAATATTCAATCAAGAACCTTTTCGATATATGATATCCGTATCATATATTATAATTAATTTATGTAAATAAATACATCTATTAAACAATGAAACGTAAATGAAATTAAGTACGTATCTAAAATAATTTTATGAAAACGTGAATAAAATAAGAAATATTATATTTAATTATTAAACTCAATGCAAGTTTCAATACCACAAAATTCTTGCCGTATATATTTTAATTATTTTTAATATAAACGATTAATTTATTATCTAGCAACCGTACAATGTTTGCGATATCGAAAAAAAAAACAGATATGTTATTTTTATTTCCGCGAAATTTAATGATGCTTTAGTGTAACATATGATGCCATTATTCGGCCTACCACAAATCTAACGACATCACATTTGTCTGAATCCATTTACGCATTGTGGTTATATACGCCAAGATAATACGTATATTGTGTATTCTGTAGCACTTTGCCTACATACATACGTAAATACAATACATCGGCTTACACACTCGGGCTTACAGGATGTTAGCTTAAACTCTGTCCTTTTTTGTAATTAATAAAGAGTTAAAAAAATATATCTATATTAATCTATAATAATAATTCAATACTGAGCTATAACTTATAGTATTATTTTTTTAAAAGTATTCTCAAATTCTAAATAAATATCTCAATATAAATAATAATTTGACATTATTATTCCTATTAAAAATAACCAGGACGTTAAGTTTTCCGACTCATTTTCAAGATATATTCAGTCAATAATGTATTTTAAATAATATTTATTCTATCATGTCATGTTGGATAGTCGAACTGTAACGGACTATACTATACTATTTACATAAATACGTGAGAATGAATTATTGTTATTTTAATACATTTTTTTTTTATATATAAAACATAACATCGGTCGCAGCGCCACCTACCGGGTCCAATATAAGCCGTCCGTAGACTTAGTTAAGCACATATTAAAATTTAATCAAAATTGGTCAAGTTGTTTTGGAGAGTTTACATACATGCATACATACATACATATATAGAATTATATGTCATATATAGAAACATAAAAACATACATACAAATAAATTCATGAGATTGCATAGTAAATGTATACATATACATGGAATAATAAAGGAATGACATTATATCAAGCTTACCTTTTTTCATACGTTTTTGGTGAAATCGTTCGTGTATTCATGGATATGTTCGTGTATTGGCGAAGAAAATGACGTGCCACTTTTTGATAAAAAATCTCGGCGCCAGCCTTTTTCCATACAAAATTCTATAGATTTAAGGCTGACCTGCGCCGAATGTCATACTCTCGTGAAAGCATATATAGGGGTATGATGCTTGGCAGCTCGGTTCAAATTGGACGCGTGGAGTGATGCGCTCGCCGCATCGGCCGCGTGCAATAATGCATATCAAATTACATAATAAGAAATGATACTAGGCGGTGCAGCTGTGCGGGTTATACTGCGAGGCTGCTAGCTATGGTTGATTATTCTAAAATATAGGAGTGGCGCAGATCCGTGTGTCGGTGTAGTGCCTACTCATATATCAATGGTGGATGCATGGCAAAATATAATTATAATGAGAATGTGCTTCGTGCACTTTACCTATAAATAATACAAATGATTATTACAAATGACGGTATGGCAGGCCGTCATATGAATGAGTGTTCTCAATGAGACATTATATTTATTATATAAAAGCGATATAAAGAAGGTCGGGGTTAACCTCGAATAAAATATAATAATGAAATTAATATGATATAGAAACGGTTTGATGGTAGCCGTCTTGCGATAATATCTAATTGCAAAAAAGTATGTACTGGGCGATGCATACTGATAGTAAAGGGTTACCACGGTGACTATTAATTATGAAATTTAAATCAAGTATATTAACAAATAGCAATAAGGCTATAAATAATGATTGAACTTCTTTCAATAATAATTAATTTGTAAAATAACTAAACATATTGCTTGTCAACTTTGTCTTCCATGTTGCAGATTCTTGTAAACCGTAAGCGGAGCAAGTTGTAGCGATATTATATTGTAAAACTGTGACGATCGACGGATGTAAGTTCGTATAGCGGTCGAAATCAATAATCTTCATGTAAAACTGTGACGATCGACGGATGTAAGTTCGTATAGCGGTCGAAATAAATACTCTTCATGTAAAACTGTGTCGATCGACGGACGTAAGTTCGTAAACCGGTCGTTCTAAAACTCCACAATTATTATCTGTAAACAGATCCAAGTTTGGTATAACTGTTTGATACGATCACGACGACAACGATCTAATGATGTTGATGTTTTAAGATTTTTATTGTTAAATAACAAAACCTTTATAATATATTTGTACTATGCACATGCAAAATGATCGCGCACGAGTACTGTACTGAATATACTCTGGTGGATTCTTGATGATTCGACGCGTGGTCTGAGGCTGTGTGGCTCGACCGAGAGTCGCTGCATTAGTGTCCCTCGTGGCGATGTCGTCTTGAATTTGCTTAGGTGATGCAGTTGCGAGGTGTGATGTTACTGTATAACGTCTTCGGCGATACGGTAGTGTCCCTCCTTCTGTTACCAATGAGGCTGCCTACGTGAGATAGTTTCGGGGTTTGAGGTTACTGTATAACGTCTTTGGCGATACGGTAATGTCCCTCACTCTGTCTTACCGGGTTACTAGAGTAGTGTATGTGCTATGTGGTACTGAGCTATGGCTGGTTGACGTTACGATGTCGTTATTGATGTCTCTCATCAATCGGTAGTACCAGAATCACGACCGAATGTTGCAGGGCGTTGCGGAGGCTGTAATAATGCTGAAGTGATACGTTCATGCAGTGAAGGACCCAAATAATGGATTTCATCCAGGCTGGCATCACTATACATATATGGCGCACTAATCGCTTTATACGAGAAGTGTCGTTTGTAGCAAAATGTTCGTCCTTTTAGGGACGCCTCCTTAGCCCAGTGTTAAGGATATTATAAGAAATATTGTAGTAGGACACCTAGTTTAGTAATAAGACTGCGTATATCTCTTTGAAGTTAATTATCACGTGCAAATAATGATCTGAGTTCGAAGCTGGTTTAGGTAATCGACTGTCGGGTGTGTGCCTGTTGTAGAGTTAAGTATATCCACTGTATAGTTATAGATTTAAGTATAACGTGATACGCGAAGCGTATACAAGGTTTATAAGCTAGTTAAGAAAACGTTCGATTTAGTGATAAGTCTTAGTTATAAGAAAGAATACGATTATACGTTTATGATACATGATATATATATTCATACTTTATAACCTACTACGGTAGAAAATATAGCAAATTATGCTAAATCCACTTAAATGATTCCTACGCGGTAATCTATGGGTTTAATTGAATATTATTCCACTATGTTTGGAATTAATACGTATTATCTTACGATAAAACGACACTTTGCGACAGTGGATATAGCAACGAATAACGTTGTGCTTGCATTAGGCCGCCTGATGGTCGTGCACTTGAACTGGTATGAGAAACAGTGATTTAATGCAATGATAATCCAGGGTTAAACCCATTGACTACAGATTTCCTCATCTATGACTGATTGACTATTTATGGGACTTTGATCCTTGTTTTTATTATTATTGTTGTAGCATTGGCTACTTTATAAACACCGCAGTTACGACTGTGAAACCCACTGGACCACGGTCTAGTTTGTTGATTTATTTTTAAGTCTAATCGTCGATTTGAATAACATAGTTATTACTGTGCTATCCGCTAGACTACGGTCTTAATTTATTTATAAGACTATTAGTCTTTTATACACCTCAGCTACGGCTGTGATACCTGCTGGACTTTAGTTCTAGTTCATATATTATTTAATAAAGTGCTAGCACACTATAAAATTGCACTTCCCATGCTCGAGGAAGGTTCACCGATCTATGGTTGGAATCTACAGTTGATGGCGGGCGCGGGGCCATTTCAACCTCCTCCCCCTTTTATATTTTTCAAAAGAGTTAAATATATAAAGATGGGTAGGAGCGACATCCTTCAGCTACTCGTAAGAGGTGTTAAAGGAAATGGGACCGGTATCTCATACATTCGATTATTATTATTTCAAATATATTAAACAAAATATTTATATTAAAAACGCATTTAAAAGATAAACCTGGTTTTATTTGACTCCTCTATAGTCGATTGAATTTATAGTCTCTGACGCTCTAAAAGAACACGGTTATTACACAAAGTCAACGTTATATGGATCCTAACTAACTAGACGAAATCACGAGCCAAACCGATATTTAAATATAAGAAATATAAACTTAAAATTATATTTTAAGTAAGATAGGCAGGGAATAGTCACAATTTGGTGCCGTGACCAGGATGGTCAAATCGGCTAATTCTTAATTTTAAAAGTAGGCGAAAGCCTACAATTTGTTGTCCGTGAATTGGAAAGAGTCTAAAGAGATTTATATGTTCAAATAGGCTTTATAACCTTTACAGTCTGGGGGTTGTAAAGTTTGAGGAGTCTGGGGGTTGTACGTACTTTTCTTTTGTTTTAGGTGCATATCGAGTTTAATGAATATTCAGAGTAATAAGAATTAAAACTAGTTGTGTATAGTGACAATTATTAGACTAAAGGTGTTAATAAAAGTGCTAAATACTTATATTAAACGTTACTGGAATAACAATACATTGTTATTGTTATTTAATTTTCTGACTAGCTTAACAACTATACAACAAAATGGTTAGAAAAAGGAATAGACAAAATGACAATGATGATATCAATCAACCACTTGCGCAACGTCGCAAACAAACCCAAGAAAGTGCAAATGATCGTAATTCAGAGAGAATAGAACCCACACAAAGCAGCAATGCTAGAACCATACGACCTTCCGTTGCAAGACGACAAAAACTTGTGACACTTTACAAGTTAATGAAACGTTCAACACGTTTAATGGAGATGAAAATTAATAATTTAGAACGGGAATTACAACAAAGAAATGAGAGGACTGTAGAGTCACAACAACCGGCGTCCTCTTCAAATATAGTAATTGAAAATACTCCTTACAATATTTTAAACATAGCTACAGAGAAACCAAAATTCGATAAAAATAAAAATCATCCCGTCACATTTTTAGAAGATTTAACCGCGTATCTTAGAAAAATTCCAAGTAAAGGAAAAGAATTAGATTTAATTTATGAATGTTTACAAGGTGAAACTAGAGATTGGGCGAGACTATACTCTCCTCAATGGAAGTCTCTAGAAGACTTTAAAACTGACTTTCTTCACACTTACTGGGGAGAGTCAGAACAAAATAAAATAAGAAGAGACATTGTATGTGCAAAATGGAATAAAGCACAACATCCCACCATGCTAGGTCACTTTTTAAGCCTAACTAGCCAGGTTCGAATGCTATCTTTCACCATACCAGAACAACAACTAGTTTCAGACATGATTAGGCATTATCCGAGACATATACAACAAATGTGGGCAATGTCAAAAGGAGATACAGTTATCGAATTAACTGATTTTTTGCGAAATCTCGATGACATCAATAAACAGGACGACGGGTTGATACCACAAAGTTCCAAACCAAAAATTATAAAAGATATGAGTAATAACAGAGAACGTTATATTAATAGAAATGATATTCAGCATCCATATAAAAATCGGCAGAAGCAAGATTACAATAAAAATTACCAGCGACAAAACCATCAAACAAATTTAATTCACAATGATTATACTGAATATGAAAACGATTGCAATGGAGATTATTATAATGTATCTCATTACAATAATTTAAACTAAATATGGCTGAACAAAACGACCCCGTCTCAGCTGTTAAATCAGGGGATGAAGCTTTGTGTATGATGTTAAAAACTGGCTGGTTGCCTGGTCAACCACTAGGCAGAAAATTTAATGGTAGAGGCATACTCCGACCAATACAAGCTGTTGGACAGAGAGATAGAACGGGATTTGGTTATTATAAGGAAGACATCGAAAATCAGATGGTTCAACTGTTTATATCAAACTGTAACAAGGAAAAATATGTTGTAGAACATGAAGTTCTAAACGTTTTTGAGGAACACGAAAACTTAGATTTAAGTGATACGAACATAAGATGTGAAATTCCCGTTAAGTTAATTACGTTAGAATTAGATGCATTACTCGATACGGGTAGTGATATCACTTGCATATCAGAATTAACTTATCTTGAGCTTAAGCATTTTAATTTGCCTATGATGCCAGTTAAAGCAATACAAATTAAGGGTGCAATAGGTTTAAGTAGTTCAAAAATACAACAAATGGTGATGATACCAACTGAGATAGGAAACTTAACTTTAGACATTGGTTACTTAATTGTGCCTAATTTGTCACGATCAGTTATATTGGGATTCAATTGGATCAAACGAAATGAAATAATTTTAGATTTTAGAAAAGAACATATGCAAATAAAGTTAACGAAGAATAATATAGAGTACATTATACCTATCGTAAACCGCAATACATGGTTAAATAATACTGTAATGACTATTGCTCAAGAAAATTTCGACTATGTTTTAGAAAAAATTAAATTAGGGACAGATATTTCTCACCATGTTAAACAAAACCTTTTAAAAATGCTATATAAATATAAAAACGTTTTTACTAAAAAATTAGGGCGTTGTAATTGCTACGAGCATGAGATAATAATGACTAATAATAAACCCATTGTGAAAAAATCATATCCTATACCTTACGCCTATAGACAGAAAATGGAAGGAAAACTTAAGGAACTTGAGGAATTAAATATTATTTCAAGGGCTTCAACGCCTTATAGTAGTCCGCTGACTTTCACTTTAAAGCGTGATGGAACCATAAGAGTTCTCTTAGATGCTAGGGAAATTAATAAGAATATGATTGCAGA
This sequence comes from Vanessa atalanta, assembly GCF_905147765.1. Taxonomy (NCBI): domain Eukaryota; kingdom Metazoa; phylum Arthropoda; class Insecta; order Lepidoptera; family Nymphalidae; genus Vanessa; species Vanessa atalanta. The sequence continues at coordinate 6,512,994 of NC_061877.1, forward strand.
GACTGAAAAACCGCCGTTGCAATTAGACGTTTTAAATTCATTTCATGGGTGTAATTATATTACCACGATAGACTTAAATAATGCATACTTTCAAATACCAATTAGCTTGCATAGTAGAAAATATACAGGGTTTTCTTTCAATGGAAAATCATTTGTATACAATGTGTTACCACAAGGCCTAAAGACTTCAGTAGGAAGTTTTAGTCGAGCAATGGACCAAGTGCTAGGCCCGGAAGTTCGAGATTTTTGTGTTAATTACCTAGATGATTTAGCCATAATAACCTGTGGGACTATTGAAAATCACATAGACCACATAGACATTGTTTTGTCGAAGTTAGAAAAGGCCGGAATGACATGCAATATAGAGAAATGTGAGTTTCTTTGTGATGAAGTCAAGATGCTTGGCTTTATCATATCAACAAAAGGTATTCGTACGGATCCTGATAAGGTGTTGGCTATACAAAATTTTCCTGTTCCAAAAAAGATTAAGCACTTACGAGCTTTCTTAGGGTTATGTAATTTTTATAGACGCTTTATTCCCAATTACGCATTATGTACTTTACCACTATGTAAATTACTTAAGAAAGATAAAAAGTGGTCATGGACAGACAAAGAACAAAAAGCTTTTGAATTAACTAAAAAACAATTTATACAGACAATAGAACTTCAACATCCAGATTTCCAAAAACCTTATTACTTACAAACTGACTCATCTGGAATCGGTTTCGCAGGGGTTTTGTATCAATTAGGAAATAATGATGAAATGAAAGTCTTGGGCTTCCATAGTAGAACTTTAAAAGGAGCTGAGTTAAATTGGACTATAACCGAACAGGAGTTCTTTGCAGTAATTTCTAACTTAAAGAAATTCGAAACATATTTAAGAGGAAGTAGAGTCATTATAAAAACAGATCACAAAGCATTATTATTTATTAAAAATTGGAATTTATTTAATAGTAGAGTTACAAGGTGGATACTTTATTTGGAACAGTTTAATTATAAAATAGAGTACATAACAGGCAAAAGCAACATAGTAGCCGATATTTTATCGAGGTATCCTCCAAATACTTACAAAATTCAAGAGGCAAAAAACAAGTTACCGCAGATTTTCTATCTCGGTAAAGACAATAAGTCACTATTATTAAAGCTCAAACAATTGCCTAAGCTTCAGGGTGAAGATAATGAAATTCATGAAATCATTAATGGTCAAAATAATCGTTACAAAAATAGAATTACCTTTAGAAACAATATATATTATTACAAAACTAATAAATGTGAAGTAGTTTATATACCAGCTATATTAAGGGAAGAAATAGTTAACCAGGTACACGAAGAGATGGGTCACCAAGGCGCTTATAAAATTATAAAATACATAAGAGAAAGAATGTTCTGGAAAAACTTATCTAAGCACGTAAAAGATATAATTAGAAAGTGTCATTTATGTCAGCTTTCGAAAAGTAATAATATAAAATATGTTGGGCCTTGTCAGTCAATCATTACTAATGATGTAGGTGAAATAGTAATGGCTGATCTCTATGGTCCCTTACCATCAGGTACTTTCGGTTATACATTTATTTTAGTTATACAGGATTCCTTTAGTAAATATATAAAATTGTATCCACTGCGTAAAGCTACCGGGCGTTCATGTTTAACAAAAATTAAACAATTTAATAAAATTTTAAAAATATACAGTGTTATGACCGATAACGGGTCACAATTTATTAGTAAAATATTCAAAAAAGGTCTCGAGGAACTTAACATAAAAACAATTAACACAACCGTGCGTAATCCAAGGCCAAACACGACAGAAAGAGTTAACAAAGAACTAGGGAGACTCTTCCGTACATATTGTCACCACAAACATAAGTCGTGGGTTACAATACTTCCAAGGGTAGAAGATCTTTATAATAATACATACCATGATAGCATAGGATTTACACCAAATGAAGTACTTTATGGTAAAAGACCCACTTTATCGATCGACAAGTTATTGCATAGCTCAAAGTCAATAATTGACTCCGAAAAGGTACGACAACAGGTTCGCGTAAACATTAAACGTTCGAGCGAAACAAGGCAAGTTAAATTCAATAAAACACATAAACTGATTCAGTTTCATATTGGAAATTTAGTTAAAATTAGAAGATCGACACGTTCAAATGCTCAAAAGAAAGAGATAAGTAAATTCGAATTATTATACGAGGGACCATATTTAATCGCAGCCGTTCCCTTTGAAAATGTATATACGTTAATGAATCCAAAAACAAAAGAAATACGTGGTAATTTTAATGCAATCCATTTATCTAGATATTACACTTAGTACATAATTGGGCCTTATTATATTTTGAAATATAAATAAGTAAACTATACATAAATATGAGAACTTGTACAATGCTTATATAAAAAAATAAGTTGTGCTCAGGACTCTTTTGAGAAATATTTACAATAATAATAAAAATAATATAATAATAAATTCATAAAATAGGGAAAAATAAAATTTGGATTTTGGAATTTAATTGATTTAACATATTGATATTTTATATATTTGATTACGATATTCTATAGTATAGTATAAAATGTAATAGTGTTAATTAAAATTAGTCAAAATACAGATTATAATCATTTTAAGAGAAGGTTGATGATTGTTAAATTAGGCTATTTATAAATTGTATATAACCGAATTTTGTTTTTTTAAATAAATGTATAGAAACTAAAAGTTTGGTCGGGTCGGTGATGGCTCAATTACATCTATTAATCTAAAACAAGGAAATGAATACATAGAATAAGATAGAAAAAAAAAAAAAAAGCATAAATACATCTGATTGCATAAAAAAAAAAAAAAAAAAAAAAATTTTGAACTGAATAAATCTTAACAAATTAATTATATGATTGTATAGATATGTTTTGATTATATAGATTTAGTTGGAGGGGAGATGGGCGGCCATCAAGATACACCTTATTAATATTTTTAGGAAGCTATATAGTTATAAGCGAGGTTCCTACTTTGAATATATATATTTTTTGCAATATTTGAATACACGTATATTGTAAAAAACAAGATAAAAGAATTAATTTATTTAGGAGTAAATTATATTCCGATAAACTTCATATAATTTAGGGGGTTGGATGTAACGGACTATACTATACTATTTACATAAATACGTGAGAATGAATTATTGTTATTTTAATACATTTTTTTTTTATATATAAAACATAACATCGGTCGCAGCGCCACCTACCGGGTCCAATATAAGCCGTCCGTAGACTTAGTTAAGCACATATTAAAATTTAATCAAAATTGGTCAAGTTGTTTTGGAGAGTTTACATACATGCATACATACATACATATATAGAATTATATGTCATATATAGAAACATAAAAACATACATACAAATAAATTCATGAGATTGCATAGTAAATGTATACATATACATGGAATAATAAAGGAATGACATTATATCAAGCTTACCTTTTTTCATACGTTTTTGGTGAAATCGTTCGTGTATTCATGGATATGTTCGTGTATTGGCGAAGAAAATGACGTGCCACTTTTTGATAAAAAATCTCGGCGCCAGCCTTTTTCCATACAAAATTCTATAGATTTAAGGCTGACCTGCGCCGAATGTCATACTCTCGTGAAAGCATATATAGGGGTATGATGCTTGGCAGCTCGGTTCAAATTGGACGCGTGGAGTGATGCGCTCGCCGCATCGGCCGCGTGCAATAATGCATATCAAATTACATAATAAGAAATGATACTAGGCGGTGCAGCTGTGCGGGTTATACTGCGAGGCTGCTAGCTATGGTTGATTATTCTAAAATATAGGAGTGGCGCAGATCCGTGTGTCGGTGTAGTGCCTACTCATATATCAATGGTGGATGCATGGCAAAATATAATTATAATGAGAATGTGCTTCGTGCACTTTACCTATAAATAATACAAATGATTATTACAAATGACGGTATGGCAGGCCGTCATATGAATGAGTGTTCTCAATGAGACATTATATTTATTATATAAAAGCGATATAAAGAAGGTCGGGGTTAACCTCGAATAAAATATAATAATGAAATTAATATGATATAGAAACGGTTTGATGGTAGCCGTCTTGCGATAATATCTAATTGCAAAAAAGTATGTACTGGGCGATGCATACTGATAGTAAAGGGTTACCACGGTGACTATTAATTATGAAATTTAAATCAAGTATATTAACAAATAGCAATAAGGCTATAAATAATGATTGAACTTCTTTCAATAATAATTAATTTGTAAAATAACTAAACATATTGCTTGTCAACTTTGTCTTCCATGTTGCAGATTCTTGTAAACCGTAAGCGGAGCAAGTTGTAGCGATATTATATTGTAAAACTGTGACGATCGACGGATGTAAGTTCGTATAGCGGTCGAAATCAATAATCTTCATGTAAAACTGTGACGATCGACGGATGTAAGTTCGTATAGCGGTCGAAATAAATACTCTTCATGTAAAACTGTGTCGATCGACGGACGTAAGTTCGTAAACCGGTCGTTCTAAAACTCCACAATTATTATCTGTAAACAGATCCAAGTTTGGTATAACTGTTTGATACGATCACGACGACAACGATCTAATGATGTTGATGTTTTAAGATTTTTATTGTTAAATAACAAAACCTTTATAATATATTTGTACTATGCACATGCAAAATGATCGCGCACGAGTACTGTACTGAATATACTCTGGTGGATTCTTGATGATTCGACGCGTGGTCTGAGGCTGTGTGGCTCGACCGAGAGTCGCTGCATTAGTGTCCCTCGTGGCGATGTCGTCTTGAATTTGCTTAGGTGATGCAGTTGCGAGGTGTGATGTTACTGTATAACGTCTTCGGCGATACGGTAGTGTCCCTCCTTCTGTTACCAATGAGGCTGCCTACGTGAGATAGTTTCGGGGTTTGAGGTTACTGTATAACGTCTTTGGCGATACGGTAATGTCCCTCACTCTGTCTTACCGGGTTACTAGAGTAGTGTATGTGCTATGTGGTACTGAGCTATGGCTGGTTGACGTTACGATGTCGTTATTGATGTCTCTCATCAATCGGTAGTACCAGAATCACGACCGAATGTTGCAGGGCGTTGCGGAGGCTGTAATAATGCTGAAGTGATACGTTCATGCAGTGAAGGACCCAAATAATGGATTTCATCCAGGCTGGCATCACTATACATATATGGCGCACTAATCGCTTTATACGAGAAGTGTCGTTTGTAGCAAAATGTTCGTCCTTTTAGGGACGCCTCCTTAGCCCAGTGTTAAGGATATTATAAGAAATATTGTAGTAGGACACCTAGTTTAGTAATAAGACTGCGTATATCTCTTTGAAGTTAATTATCACGTGCAAATAATGATCTGAGTTCGAAGCTGGTTTAGGTAATCGACTGTCGGGTGTGTGCCTGTTGTAGAGTTAAGTATATCCACTGTATAGTTATAGATTTAAGTATAACGTGATACGCGAAGCGTATACAAGGTTTATAAGCTAGTTAAGAAAACGTTCGATTTAGTGATAAGTCTTAGTTATAAGAAAGAATACGATTATACGTTTATGATACATGATATATATATTCATACTTTATAACCTACTACGGTAGAAAATATAGCAAATTATGCTAAATCCACTTAAATGATTCCTACGCGGTAATCTATGGGTTTAATTGAATATTATTCCACTATGTTTGGAATTAATACGTATTATCTTACGATAAAACGACACTTTGCGACAGTGGATATAGCAACGAATAACGTTGTGCTTGCATTAGGCCGCCTGATGGTCGTGCACTTGAACTGGTATGAGAAACAGTGATTTAATGCAATGATAATCCAGGGTTAAACCCATTGACTACAGATTTCCTCATCTATGACTGATTGACTATTTATGGGACTTTGATCCTTGTTTTTATTATTATTGTTGTAGCATTGGCTACTTTATAAACACCGCAGTTACGACTGTGAAACCCACTGGACCACGGTCTAGTTTGTTGATTTATTTTTAAGTCTAATCGTCGATTTGAATAACATAGTTATTACTGTGCTATCCGCTAGACTACGGTCTTAATTTATTTATAAGACTATTAGTCTTTTATACACCTCAGCTACGGCTGTGATACCTGCTGGACTTTAGTTCTAGTTCATATATTATTTAATAAAGTGCTAGCACACTATAAAATTGCACTTCCCATGCTCGAGGAAGGTTCACCGATCTATGGTTGGAATCTACAGTTGATGGCGGGCGCGGGGCCATTTCAACCTCCTCCCCCTTTTATATTTTTCAAAAGAGTTAAATATATAAAGATGGGTAGGAGCGACATCCTTCAGCTACTCGTAAGAGGTGTTAAAGGAAATGGGACCGGTATCTCATACATTCGATTATTATTATTTCAAATATATTAAACAAAATATTTATATTAAAAACGCATTTAAAAGATAAACCTGGTTTTATTTGACTCCTCTATAGTCGATTGAATTTATAGTCTCTGACGCTCTAAAAGAACACGGTTATTACACAAAGTCAACGTTATATGGATCCTAACTAACTAGACGAAATCACGAGCCAAACCGATATTTAAATATAAGAAATATAAACTTAAAATTATATTTTAAGTAAGATAGGCAGGGAATAGTCACAGAACATATTAGAAGTCGGTTGTAAATCTAACCGAAACGAATATATTTATATGTATACGGTTTCAGTCTCAAATTGTATCGGACGAAACATTCCTAAATACTATTTATTTATATTGTAGTTCTCCTATTTGGCAAAATTAAGTATCTTCTTCTTTAAATAAATAAAATTAAAAAAAAATAATGTATCAGTACAAGATGAATTAATGTTGGTAATCAAAAATTAAAATGTTGTCAGGATTATACTACATGCTTAATAATATTTACGTACACAAGAATGACTTTATTTTTATTTATATTAATTTTAGTAAATTATTTTTAAGTACGTTCAAGTCTTTAGACATTTCCTTTAAATACATTAAAGTAAAAAATTACTGAAATTAATATAAATAAAAATAAAGTCATTCTTGTGTACGTATGACACTACTAAATAGCTATAGCTAGTGTATTATAAATATAATTTACTTTGAAGAAAATACATGCGATAGAAAATTCAACACGCCTTTGTGTTAACACCTGCTCCTCTAAGTCACTGTGTAAATAAAGTATAAGGCTTCATTCCAACAGAAAAAGTGTGGCTTAAGCTAGCTTAACACTGGAAATTTGATGAAACTGTATTAAATTCTAGTAACGTATTTTTAACATAGAATATTCCTAAATTTAAATCAACAACAATTACTGGCAGCTTTTTTTTCTACTTTCATAAATATTTCTTATATTTAAAAAATATATTTTTTATACTTACTATATGCGGTCGTGCATTGTTCATCGGATTGATTTGAAACTTTGCGCAGTTGTTCTTTGGTACTTACGACTTCTGCCATAGTATGTTCAATATATAACACGGTAGAACATTATTATAATTTTACAAGAATTAATTCAGTTCTTATTTATCTTTTAGATATAAATCTAGAACAAAATGAATTCGTGTGTAACTCTAAAACTGGTACAGAACATTTTATATTATACTTGTATGTGTAATATTTTATTTAGTAATTTAGAAATACATAACAAAAGCCACAAATGGTATCATAAATAAAGTAAATCTCTTTTGTTCTACATTTTTATGTTTTTTTATAAACAAACCAACCTCATTTAAAAAGTCCGTTAAGTGGCAGACAGACGGATGGAGACAAAAAGTGACTTTCTTTTATAAAAGTTAGTATTTATAGACTACATTTCAAATAAAATTATAATCTATAAAATAGTATCGATAACTCTTATGTTCAGCAGCGCATTGTCAGGTTAACAAACAATGTATAAAAGTGCATTTTTGATTGTAAGATGTCATGTTTAGCTATATATGTATAATGGTAGCTTTCTTCGATATCAAAGGAGTGCAAATTCTGTCCGTAATAGTATTATTTATTCTGTGCTACTACTTGCACTAGATGACCTGCAAAGAGCGCACTATAATTTAACTGAATTTTCTCTTATTTACGTTTAATTCTCTGTGCGATCAAGCGAATATAATAATAATGAAATAGCCGGTTTGTTAATTTCTCATCAGAGAAACAAAGTTGGAATTATATATTAAATTATGCAACGTAAGCGAAATTGAACTAATTTACAATTTAAAACGTCAGCAATAAGCGTTGTGGCATTTCGGGATACTCTGTGTTTTATGTTCACTGTTTTTTGTTTGAACTTTATGGGCTTATTAAAATAAGTTGGGTGTATGCTAAAATGTTTGAGGGAAGGCAAAAAGTTCAAAAAATGTTTTAATGACAAGATTTTACCAAAGTTATGGTGTCCTGTTATAGAAAATTACCATTATTGTGATGTAATTTTTAAAACAAAATTACCCTGAAATCGTATGTTACAGTTATTTTATTTACTTAAAGCGAAATATAATTTCTTCGGCCGACCGTCATCCGATTAAGATCTTCAATTTAAATCGTATCATGGCATAATCGGCAGTTGTCATGAAACTGCTGATTATGCCATGATATGATTTGTTTTCTGTTTGTACATTTAGTCTAAAATAACGACGCTACACTAATTGTCAATGTAATTGCAGCACGTAATTATTTCCGGGTTACGATCACATTTAATATCGGCATCGGGACGCATCGTCATTGAGGCATTTTAGGGGAACGAATACTGACTGGTTTTATTAAATAACAATAATAAAACTTCCAAGTTAAGTTCGATTAGTATTATATAAGAATTTATTAAATTTTATCGCTTCAGCAAACATCCCTGAAGCGTTACATAACCGATATAGCACCATCAGTAAAAGTATTGTATAATTTAAAAGTATAATTAACCCACCGAGTATATACATATACACCATATAAAAAAGGAATACAGTAAGTGCGGAATAATGTGATATTTACAGTCCGTGCACACGCATACCTGTAGATAATCATATCTTTTATCGGTAGTGATAGTAGCAGTTAAAGTTGATACAACTACATTTAACAATTGTAGTTATATTAAAAAAAAATTATATTTTATAATAAATTATTAATTTACAAAGTGAATGTAAATATCCATCTTAATTTTGTTAAATTAATTTATCATTATGGTATAAAATATCGATAACGATAATTATTGATTGTCAATCACTAGTGTAATATTTTAGGATTCCGTATCCAAAGGGTAAAAAGTACACTATTATTAAGACTCCGCCGTCCGTTCTCCGTCTGTCTGTTTGTTTGTCACCAGGCTGTATCTAATGAACCGTTATAGTTAGACACCTGAAATTTGAGCAGATAATGTATTTCTTTTGACGCTATAATAACAAATATTTCAGGGGGCTCCCATACAACAGACATGACTTTTTTTGCCGTTGTTATAGATAACGGTACGGAACCCGTATGCGAGTCCTACTCCCATGCAACGAATGGAGTGAAAATACTAAGAAATGACAAAAAAATATTGTTTCAACAGTGACATGCAAGATTTATGGAAGATTCGAGTACAATATCGAAAATGTCATTTATTCAATGTTTCAATTGATAGGATGGCCAAAACTTTTTATTGAATATTAACGCTGGTCGATTTACGACTTTCTAAACTTATGGAAAATACAGTGAAATATTACTCTAGTAAAAGTTCGTGAAGGTTGCTCGTGTCGCGTACTTTTAGAAACTAATATATGCTTATGTATACGGAAAGAATTTTCATACAATTTCCGTAGTGATAATTCACTGTCAAAGATGTTTTCCTTGAAATTCTTTGTGTAGTTTAATAAGCGACTGAATTTATTCAAAGTCATTAAATATGTCTTACGGTCGGTAATGTGTGATACTTGACTAAAAATATATATAAGCTAAATACCACGAACTGACTGAAATTATAGATTCGAATGACTTGAAAATTAGTATACTCCTTTCACGGCGTAGTCGCGCACCACGAAAGGAGTTTTGGAATTTACACCCACGATTTAACTTTGTATGAATTTTAACCTTATAAAGTTGGGACGGATTATTAATTATATCACATTTAAGGGGTATATCCAATCTGTGCTGTAATGGTTCTATCTGAGTACGTTTCTTTTCTTCGGTAGTCGATATTGAACTAAATAAAAAAAAAATTTAAAAAAATATATAATATGTTTACCTACATTATCATTATCATATAAAAGACAGTTACTCTTTTCCAAACAAAATTAAACCCAACTAGAAGTAATAAAAGCAAATATGCAAAATACCCTCTCATTTTGTTACTTTTATTTCTAAGTTGTGTATCAAAAAACTTTTTTATTTACGTTTGATTATTAAGTAATAACATACCTATGGGACCTTTGGCTTAATTTTGCTAAATATCTTCTTTGATATATATTTTTTTCGATATTTGACGTAATAGATACGCGTAAATCCCTATGCAAATACTCTGTCGCCTAATAAAGCAGTGCGATACTAGACGTTGTGCTGAACAGACATGTGACACTTTTCTCCACATTTTCAGGACAGGGTGTGAGGTGTCCGCGCGGCATATTTATCGATAACGCTCAATTGAGCATGGCCAATGACGTTTATCCACCTCTTAATAAATGCTTTTCATTATAAGCCCGTTATAATTTATTAAGAAATAGTGAAAGAGCCTCTGAACCTCTACTATTGACAAAATATTTAAAAATCAACCAAATTTCATATTTCACCCGCGCGTCCATTACACTCCCCTCTCGTAGTCACATTTTTTTTGGTGGTGTAGTTTTTGAACTACATATAATAGGTAATATGAGTTTCATTTTGTGATCATAATTCATTAGTGCTCAACGGTAAAGTGTCACTAAAACACACACATAAGACCAGCGTGATGGAACAAACTCAACAAGCCTTCTTCTCAAAAAAAGACTAAGTCCAACAGTGCAACATTTACAGAGCTTATTTTAATTTGAAAATTAATTCAAATCGCTATAATCATTTTTTCCTCTCGTCTCAATAATTATGCAGCTAATGTTTAAAACAGATATTTATGTTAGAAGTATGGGTGACATGCGATAAGAGCTGCGATTTATCACGAAAATAAAATGTAGTAAGATCCAAAATATTTGTAGTGGATTTACAAATAACCCCCAATATCCCCAATAATGTTTTTAATTTTAAATGTTATATACTTATATATAAGTATCCAGTTGTTGTCTTAATAAGTAGAACTGAAAAAAAAAATTTATATACAAATAATTTAAATTGAATACATTTATTGGCATATATTTGAAACGAGTCTCGTGAACAAGACGTTCGTAGAAAATGTCAAAATATCGAACTCCACCAGATAAAAAGAAAATACATGGTAAATATCCCGTTTTAAATACATAATAAAAATAGCCATGTTAATTTAAAATCTTATTTATTTGCATGCTTGCCAAAATCAAGTATAACATTGGCTATTTTGATTCTCGTCCAATTTTAAAATCAAAAGGTAGTAAAAAAACTACAAATTATTTTTAATGATGTATATTTATTTTTTACAGTTAAATAATAACTCATTACATTTATTTTTAGTATCACAGTTCCAAAACTTTATCATTACATCGATACAATGAATGATATAGAATGTTGATTCTAACAATCAAAGTGTTTAATTATTATTAAAATATAACAAAATGGTGCGATCAATAATGAGAATTTTTTTTCAAATTTAGAACAAAAACTTTAAAGGTGGCCATAAAGCAGTGCAAATAACATTTTTAAATGTCTCATCATCAAATAGAATATTATAGCTGAACTCATCTGATACAACAAAAATAGTTTTAGTATAAAATTAAACATATGATTCGTTTTATTTAGCACATCAGATATCAATTGAATACGATGATGAAAAAGAAAATCCCTTTTAAAATATCTTACAATAATCCCTTGGGCATGTTACGGCCACTGGTATTTTGACTGAAACGAAAGTCATTATCGAATGAGGCTTATTAGTACGCGCAAGTACCGTACATAGTTGGTCTCATGTAATTTAATTACACAAACATTAGATAACGCATACTTTTATTCAAAGTATACTTTGGATTGTAAAATATTAAAGTTAGAACAAAAAAAAAGTCTTTTTATTATATTTTAGTTATTAAATTTAAATAACGTGTCTTATTTAACGGTAAACCACCAAATTTTAACAGCTGATTTTATTTACAAATGTTGTACAATAGAAACAGTCATACTTATATAAATCCACAATGTATGTCCACTATCTACGGTCTTATGTTTAAGAATATTCTATTTCACAATTGTGTCACTGCTACCTGCAACAATAAAAATGATATCGTCATGTTTACGAAATCGAAAATAAAACCGATTCGAAATAAACCTATATTAAAATAGTCGTTCGTAGTTATTCAACAACTCGACCTACTCTACTAAGATGCTTTATATATATTAGAATTCGCACAATGGTCGAAATTCAACCAAATTAATTAATGAAAATTGAAGGATTTCTTTTTTCTTTTCTTTATTGATGACAATAAAACTTGTCAATTATATAAAAAAAAAAAAACAAAAGAAAGTCAGAATAATTTTTCATATCTGCCATCAAAATAGAAATTTACTCCTCCGCTCGTGTCGTAGATATCAAGTTTCCACGGAAAAAGAATAAAACTTTTCATTCAGGTATTGCATTCACACAAGAATGTTTTCAGTTCGATGAAATGTATTGTAAATATTTTGTTGCATTTGATTTCATTGAATCTATTAAGTATATGAATTTACACTGAAATACTGTATTTAGAAACATACGTTATTATAATAATTAAATATCGAATCGTTCATTGCAATAATTTGAAGTTTATCACATACGACTTGATTAGTTAGTATAGCAAATTGTTGTTATTATAAAATTTCTTAAGTCTTACCTTGGATAGCTAGCGTGGACATCAGGATGAACTGGTATATGAGTGGCTATACGTGAGTGTGCGTGTGGGGACAAAGCTGCCGCGTTGATTGCCCGTATGCGCGCGCGCAGCCTTTCGTAGTGCTCCGGTTGATATTGTGCGGCTATGGTGACAGCGCTGCCTGAATACTGTTAGACAAATCGTGTTATGTAACCACTTTTATAATTTCGATACTCACGTTCATAGTTTATTTTATCTTAAATTGTATGAAAGAACATTGCAAATTATCATTTTTAAATACAACGTTGTCTGTTAACACATTTATCATTTCCAGAAAGTTAAGTTTTTTTCTTTATATTTTATATTCACAAATTGAAAGGGTGTTTGTAAATGCTATTATTCTAGTAAATGAATTATTTCATATTTATTTTGATAAACCATTTATCATAAAATATCCACAAATATGCAACGGAAAACTATTTTTACTTGTTTTGTGAAAAATAATACAATTTATACTTCGCAATACTTTAAACTTAAGTACGAAAATTACGAACATCGTATTGCTAATGAGATTAATAGTTGGTATATTATCAAGAATTAACTTCAGAACTTAAAAAAAAACCGCCTAAATAGATTAAATTAAATTGTTTATTATCAAAGGCATAAAACACTAAAGCCTGATACATTAGACGTGTAATATTAATTAATCATACGCTCATTCTTTGATACCTTTAATGCAGCTGCCGCCTGCTCGTGAGTCGCACGTGTTAGATCTCGTCCATCAACACTCAGTATTCTATCACCCCTGTGAAGCAATCCATAAGCCGCTCCTTCGGTTGACACGCCGGATACAAATACGCCGCAGGTATCGTCTTCCGGACCAATGCTACCATCGACTTCACCTCCTAAGCCCCCAACTATATCCATTCCCAATCGGGAACCCGTACGTACCAGTCGCACCATGCGCACACATCTGTTCAATCATAATTAAACAATAAGTCGTTATTACATACGCTAATCAAATTACTGAATCATACACTGTATAATTCAAACTATTAACTTATTAGGGTTGACCTAACCCTGTTTCTCACAGCTTTACGCTTATTATTCACGGCCCGTGCCGACTTTGAAAATAAAAACAACGATATCTTCCATTTAAAACCCTTGAAATTTTATGAAAATTCTTTTCTAGTAAGCCTCTGAAAGTACTAGTAACTTAGCTAAATTTCAAGTCAATTGGAATTATAGTTTCGGAGATCGTGACGAGTAATTATTGATAAACAAACCGAAAAATAATGCCGATAAAGTTGTATATTATTGCGTTTTTGTTTTGTATGTGTTACAAAAGAAGCGGAATGAAACTTCTAGCATTCCGATTGTACTATTATATTTCATAGTTGTACACAACGAATGTTAATTGGATCTGCCTAAAATATGAGACAGCTTTGTCCACTCAAAAGACTCATTTTATATTTATTTATTTCAATTTTATCCCCCTTATAAAGATTTCCTCATAATTATACAACATTATGTATAAAAAACACTCATCGATCCGATCTTAAGAATCTTAAGTTGATAAAATTTCGAAAAGTTAAGAATATTATATTAATAAAAGTAAAAAAATACGCCATTAAATAAAATAGCTTAACCAAAATAATAAATATTTTATTTGTTTAAATTTTTGTACCAAATAAATGTTACCTAACTTAATTTTACTGAAAATAGCGACGTTTTGAATAGGTGCCAATATGCATTCGGTTGCTACTAAACGTGCACAGCATTATAAAAATACCTGGGTATTTTATTGAGCTCCTCTTCGGATAGATCATGAAGGGTGGAGCAGGATGTGGCTTGGGTTCTTGCTGTGAATATAATATTATATCAATCATAGCGTATGTTTAAATTATTTTAATTTTTTATAAGTACAACAACTATTGTGTGGTTGCAGTTGACATTCGAATCATCTAAACTCTTACATATAGCCCATCGCAAGAGAAGTAAAGAAAAATAAACAAGTTTGCAATTGAATTAACGTGATATCATTGGTCGTGATCTTGAATAAGTTATGTGAAAGAGGTATGGATTCGTAAAAAAATTACGTTGGGCGTCGGTGAATTTATCGGAACTTTAAAAATAGTAAAATTAAATCTATCTTCATTCCTACTCCAATCGTGATAGGCTATAAATAAGCTCACTTATCAAAATCAGGTATCTATTTCAAAAAGTGTAATGGAATAAACAGACTAGGTATCCATTTAGCCAGAGAATAAATCGGCATTATCTTAATAATACTTATTTCAATTAATATTGTGTGATAAATGTATTTAATCTGTTAAGCTTACTAGAATACAATGGTGCGGTCCGAGCAACGGGCGGAATAGACCCAGCGGCTGGCAGAACCACTAATGTGACGTGATCTCCTGTACTACGCAACGCTGAGACGGCCATCGCATGAGTAACTCCTATCAACGACGTTTCAATTCCCTGATTACAAAAAAATATCTCATACGATTTGTCAAAGTTAACTACATCAATTTTATGTTTCTACAAAATTATATGTTTACACTCTAGAATATTTTTTATCCACTTATTTATTTATTATTCAAAAGACACGTGAGTGAACAACCCTATTATTACTTCTAATGTTTCCTTCAGAGTTCACTTGACTGATTAAATTGATTGTTACGAATGAAGGTCAAAATTCTCATTTTAACACATCGTTTAATCGTGATCTTTTCAACCAAATAACTGATATTACTCATATTAAAATGATAAAATTTCGGATTAAGCTTATAGCTTTTGTGTAAAATACTTACATTTTCATCTTTGACGGCTAAAATTTTATCTCCTAGCTTTAATCTACCGTCATGGTGGGCGGCACCTCCAACAGCAATATGAGATATGAAAATGCCTTCACCTCCTGCAGCATCGTCCGCTCCACCGGCGATACCTAATCCTAATCCCCGTATTCCACGACAAAGTGTTACAACCATTGCTCTACGAGCTCTTCTAACTCTCTGTCAAATAAAATGCAAACATATAATGCACGTCATTTTTAACTACAGAAAAAACTATTATAAATTATTATTTTTCTTTCATGGTAACTGTACATTTTGATTTAGCTATAACAATGGTTGTATAACTATTATTTTATTAATATTTGCTGTTTTTTATAATTTTATTTAATATGATATAGGTAGCGGCAATAAGGCTTTAAGAAATATCAACCATTGCTTACATTGCAATGCGCCCGAAACCTTGCGATCTAAGACGTTATGTTAAAAATATATATTACGTAATAAAATGTTGTTGAAAAGAAATATAATACTTACTAATCTCACAACATTTCCAGCCTTTTGTAATGCATCAACTGCAACAGAGTGTGGAGCACCTTCTACGGAGATGTCGTTTACCTAAATAATCATATTCATAAACAGAAAATAAACATTAATTGACGATATAAGAAGCCGGTACTATCCAATATCGAATTATGAGTTTTTAAAATTTCCTCAATTATTTTAAGACCGAATATGCCTTATAAGTTAATTGCTGTATAATACATTAATTTGAATAATATAGACCTCGATTCGTCGGATGTCGAACACGATTTAACTATTTTATGAAGCAGATGGGTCACGATTTTGTAAATCTATACCTTTGTTGTTGAATCTTGAATATTTTAAAGGGATCAGACAAGCCATATATTGCTACAAATTGTTACAGACCGTTGCTTCTATGTATGGGTTTGATTTCTCTAACTCATTTACCCTTTAGAATATGTAAATAAGCTTGTTGCTTTGCGGTTAATTAGTTGCCTTTGTTGATGTTTTTAAAATAGCACATTTTTTTTTATATATCATGTTTTGAACGAAAATTATTTTCTAAGTCGTAGGTACGATCCTGACCCCTCGGCCTATATAGCTTTGATTAATACCTTAAAAATACGCATTGTTACTATGAGTCTTATTATTATTATTGATTATGATAAAAATATACTAATGATTATACAAAAAAAATGGTACTCAATAAATTAATGTATCCTTTACTAAAAATGTTTAAGTAAGCTTATTATAAAACTGAACAAAACAAAGTTGTAAGCGCTGAAACGAATAATTTTGGTGGATCGTACAACAAGAAAATTTCACGCCAAGATCTACAATAAAGCTTGAAATGCTATGAAATATCTTTCAACACTGCGAAAGTTTCGAAATTTGACTTAAATACTTTCATAGCGGCATTTAAATCATGAGAATGCTTATTAATATTTATATTCTTATCTTTACGTAGCACATTGATTTAATTCTACGTCATAATTTAGTTTCACAAACTTTCGATCTAAATAGGTTAGCATAAATCTGTAGAATGATTATATTCAAGCGAATAGCAGTTGATTCATTGACATTTTTGGTTTAATTGCTTCGAGTACCGTTCACGTTTGTATGTTTTCAAGAACGCTTGATGTTACGAGTGTATTAGGTAATACGAAAAAATTTTTTTGAATACAGAACTTTAAAACGTATAGGCTGCTAATATTTCTATTTACTTTAAACATAAAAAACATGCTTATCTCATATACTTTTTCAGTCATGTATTAAGCTAGATAACAAAATACAATGTGGAACATTTATACGTCCCCTGATGTGTGTATACGTTGGAATACAACAGTTCGAGCATAAATTCCCATAGCTATTTTATTCATGTAATCTCTAACCGGCCTTAAATAATTCAATGCCTCGGATTAAATATATACCTGCAGCAAGATGTCGCCGGTTTGCAGACGGCCGTCGTTCTTGGCTGCGCCATTTGGTGCTATTCGAGTAATGCTGACGTCACCGCCGCTCTCACTACCCGCTATACTCAGCCCTAGGCCACTAATACCCCGTTCAAGTGTCACATCCGTCGTTTCCCAAACATCGTCGGGATTAGATGTACTATGATGCATTAAATACTGCAACAAATTTTTTACATTATGAAACAGAATGTTAATACGGAAAGTAAATCAGTTTGGTTTTTAGTTAAAAGGTTTATGTAGTTTTTAACAAGCTTTTTTGATATCGGTTAATTGAAAACATTAGATTACAGTCTAATAAACACATATTTCATACCAAGATACTTTTACTTATTTCGGAAGACGCTTTATATATTTTTTAATATATTTATGAATTACATAATTTTGTAACCAATCTCAAACTTGTAACTTTAATTATATGCGCGTCATTTTCTGTTTAAGCTAAATAATATGTTTTCAAAATAACAGGAGATTAAATCTTAAGTTTTTTCTTTAATTTTTTTGTTATTTCGGAGGTTCTTTGGCACTATTGGTCCAAGATATGTATTTATATAGTCACGTTGGCGAAGCAGATCATTGGCATTTATTTATGTCATAAGTAGACGGACGGGAATAATATTGTATAAACCAATATCTCTATTGAAAAAAATTATAAATGCAAACGTATATAAAGAATCAAATAAAGCAATTAACAACGTACATATTATCCCTGTCTTAGGTATTATCTTAAATTCTTAACTAATTTTAAAGATCGTATTGAAGACATAATAAACTCAGTTTTACGGTCGTTAGAATTTATATTGAAAAATTCAAAAGTTTTTCGGAAAGATTCATCTGTGGCGACAGTTTTTATGTCGTTTTGTTTTGTGAGAAACAAACTCGCGCTGTTCTTGTGTCTCAATACAAATAAAAAAAAATGACAGTGTTGAGTCCAAAACTCATGCTTTAACCATTAATTACGTTCTATTTTCTATTATTTACCTCAATTAAATTGTTTTGTTTTGTGGGATGGTGACAGACCACTAATGTGTGACTTTATTGAACTTATGTAGGTTTCCTCACGATTTTTGCCTTCATCAATAGATGAAATGTAAACTTTTGTGTGTGTATGTGTTTTAAAAATTTAGTAAAACATTTTAATTCGTTATTTTAAATACTATGTTATCAAAAAGAATTTTTTTTTTTTTTTTCATAAATGGGCAATGTTACATTACAAAATTTTTATTCATCTTTGATGTAAAAATATAAAAAAAATTAATATACCAAATTATTTGTTTACATTAGAAATTATTGTGAAAATATTACAAAGTTTGTTTAATAATATTGTGATTGTTATAAAACGTAAAAGAAAATTATTAAACACGAGTAATAAGAAGAATTTCTTCGACTTCACGAAACAAGTTCGTTTTCCAGTAGTATAAGTAGAGTCATGAAATAGGTTTTCTTATAAGAACTTAAAAAAGCTATTGTAAGCGCTCCACTGTAATAGAAACGCTTCACCGGAATAGGTCGGATATTATGAGATCCTCAGCATTTTTTAAAGAAGCCATTATACTTTACTAACGTACGAATACACTATGTTTTTTACTTGAATATTGTGTATATTCTTTTTGTATTAGAAGGTAATTGTGGGATTTTTGATCGTGTCACAAATCTTCGTTTACATTACCAAAAAAGGAGGTCGCAAATGTCTGTCACGTATGCCGGAATTGTCTACGGTCACACGTTCTTGCGTACACATATCCCTTGGGTGACATTAAATCCAGGATGACTCTGGACTATCGATGAATTAAAGATCTCGTTTGTATTCTTGTAAAACGTTGAGATTACAAAGTGAGAATTTCTTATGTACGTGATACATAGTGTACGAATATAGATAAGCTGGAAATGAATTGTAGCTATAATTGAGTGTACATATAAAGTAATCGATTTTAAAAAGTTAAAATGGTTACCCACACAGTTGAAAATGTAAAGTACAAACGGTTGCATCTAGTTAGCCAGTGTTTATATTTTTAATTGAAGATAATCAAACCAAAAATCTAAACAAAAAAAACAGTAGAAACATTTGTTTTCATTCTGATAAATCAGTGGTCAGCTGAGCCAATAAGAGACAGTAAAAAAAATACCTGAAAGCTTCCTACGACCTTTTCACTGGCTTCCGGACTCAGCGTCGATTGTTCACGCCCGCTTTCGTAGTTGCTAACGTTCGCTGCAAACAAAAGCAAAAATGTCACAAAATGGAAAAGTCGTGTTTACGCGAGCCGCCTTGTAAACGTTAATTTAAATGAAAGAAAACATCTACATTAATTCGTGTGAGTGCAGGGGGTTGACTGTGATAATTATAATCACTATGTTTATAGGAATATTAGAAAAACTTCAAAAAATTTATTTTTCATGAACTATTGGCAGTTTAATTAGCTCTCGTTTCAAACTCAGCTGGATAACTGATAAGTTATTCTACGTGGTCAAAAAAGCAGTATGTAACGAAAAATAAAATCATAGATGCCATAATTAGGTTATCATTGACGGCGTAAGGGATTCATCACGTGCGGCTCACATTAATCTACATAGGCCTTCCCCCCGACGCGCCAATTCTCCTGAATTGGAAATAATTAATACTTAGTCATATCAAAATGTCCGTACATTCCTATTCATTAAACAATTATTCCTAGCAGATGTAAAGTAACAGCCTGTGAATGCCCCAGTGCTGAAATATAGCCTCCTCTCCTTTTGGGGAAAATGTTTGGAACTAATTCCAGATTAAAGATTCGATCGCTTAGAAATAAGGTATATTTTTTAGCTATTAAAAATGACTAGACACTTAAAATTTAAATAGCCATCGTTAAGGGTACGAAATTACATCACAAACATTCAAACGACTACAATTACTCTTATCAATTACGATATATTTGTCTATGCTATTACAATTGATCTATAAGCATCATTAAAATAAACACTATTAAATTCAGTCGTTAAGAAAAAATGCAATAAGTTCAGTTAAATCCTTAAATATATTAGTTTTTCTAATCTAAAAATTTAAATATAATATCTATGTTATAGTATTTTTTGTTTGTCTTGTTTGATTCAATAATAGATTATTTATCTACAGAGAAGTTAATTTTTTTTTTGTAAATACTATAAAGATATATGAATAATCCATTTTCATATTCTGGTTCTGCTAAAGTTATTGTGAAATTTTTAATTAACATTTTTTATAAATATAGTGGGAGTTAGAAATAGCGTTACAAACTTACTAATTACATTTATACTCAATGAATGAATTATATCAAAATGAATGTTTTTATACAAAGAGTCGAGTGAAATATTTCTACTATTAGTACACTTTTATAAATCTTTTATACATTAAAAGCCGTTTTACAAAAACAAAGGTATTAAAGCGTATTTATATACATGGAATATTTACTTAATTTGTTTTCTTTATTTAATATCTCTGTTTTTTTTATACTCTGTTATATAAATCTCTTTGCTTAATTAGTACCATGTTATTTTGGTGCTTTTAGTTCATTGGTTTATTTCTTTTTAATTTGTTGTAATTTACGTTCTTTCATATTGTGTTCATTTTTTTATTTAAAATATTTACAGATATTAATGTCAAAGTGTAGTATTTAGTTTTGTTGTTATAATATAAGCGCCTGCAGTGGTACATAACACTGTTCCAGAACTTGTTTCCTACTTTTACTAAAAAGTCTTTGAATATGACGATAGTTTTGAAAATTTATAAAAAAATAAAAGAAATAATCCTGCATTACTACTACTAGTTACAATAATGACCGCAGGGTCAATTTACTTGTTTCATAGCTGAAAATTGTAGCTACTTAAAATTATTATACATATTTACGTATACGGGCTTAGGATCATCTAGCGTACTCTAGAGAGGTTCAGCTTACACAGCACGTATAAGTCCTAAGTAATTATTATACGTTGATAGAACGTCAGGTAAACAAGTGTTTGATGCTATCCTCATACTACAACAATCTAGGAAAATTCAAAAATCTA
Source organism: Vanessa atalanta (assembly GCF_905147765.1). Lineage (NCBI taxonomy): Eukaryota > Metazoa > Arthropoda > Insecta > Lepidoptera > Nymphalidae > Vanessa > Vanessa atalanta. Next base: position 6,534,731 of record NC_061877.1, read on the forward strand.
TTTTTTAGAAATGATTTACTAATAATTAATGTAAGTATTAAAACTGTCCCAATTTTCTGCCCAAGCAAACTCTAGTCCATTTTTGTAAACTATTTACTAAGCTATGTATGTTTTTAAAATATTAAAAGCGTCCATTGACCGCTGTTTTATTTCATTTACTCTATGAGCTTCATATTCTGAATACACTATTTTTTTAAGTTCAGTAATAAAAATATACTTATAATTAAACTACTCTTTTGTAAATAAGGACTCGTCACTCCGCAGAATGTTAGTGTGCGCTAGTCCGTGTAACTTTTCTGAATACATTAATCTCGCACGATCCAGACTTCCACCAGATGTGATACAAAACCGCACCGTTGCTAAATACTCCAAACACAATATTCGTACGTTTACGAACACGTGCGGCAAAAATTATATTATCATAACGTCTAACCACTGTAATTAATTTCAAGAGACTAGTTTCTTAGATAGACGGTAGACAAACTAAGTTTACGTTACACAAAGTGCCGCAAGTAAAACGGGGTGTTTAACGTCGTTGCGAGTGCGCAACGCGTAAATTGTAACTTATTTTTTAGTATTAAATTTGTTAGGGTGGTAATGTATTGGAATTTTGTTATTTTTAGTATAAACACTTTTAATATAAAATAATGGTAGTAGAAAAAAGATAAAAAAAATAAAAGAGTTACGATGCCATTCGTTTCGATTCCATTTACCCATCCTAACCATTTTTTATGGACGATGATTAAATTCGTCCAGTATATCCATAATTAAGGCTGACAGGCTAATGGGCCATTCACATAGCAATTATACGTCTCTTAGATCAATAGTTAATAACTAATAAAAAACAATTGAAATTCTCGGACCTCGGATTAATTGTGCCTTTACTAAAATTATAACACCTTCACACCTTATTGCTTCCACTGGTGACAGGAGTTTCATTTTTGGCAGGAGTATCAGAATTGCGATTCAATGGTTCCCTATTGATTGATGCTGCTAGCGTTTTAGTTACCATTCCACGCGGTAATGATTTGTACAATAACTATTTTTTTATTTTTAAATAATGAACTTAATTTTACAAATAAGGCCTTCATGTTATTATATATTAAATTTTGATACGTTCAATTATTATACAAATAAATAACATAACACAATGAAATCAATAAATTACATAGATTTTTAATTTGTTTTTTTTTTTCAAATCGAATTTTGGCAAAATTATTTTAACAATTTGGTACGAGCAACTTTACCGTACCGTCGCGATGTGGTCGGTCATGTTCATAAAAACAATGTTTGCCGATGTACAAATATTAAATCTGAAGTACTATAGCTGCTATTTATAAAGGTGTCCCTTCTTTAGAAATATTTCTTTTTCCACCTAATGGTACCCTAAAATTATCTTTATTCAGACATATTAAGAAAACCAGCTGCAATGCGTCACTGACAATTTTACACGGACTAAGTGAATATGTGAACGTTATGTGAACATTTTATGCATTTAAGATTACAAAAATTGAACTATTAATGACAATTTTAATTAGTAATACTAAATAGCATAAATACGAAAACGAATACTATCGAGTTTACTCGATTCTCGTTCTTGACAGAGTATTTGTAACAAATAAAACATTATAAAGGCCCCTGTCTCGTTAGCCGTTTAAAAAAGAAAATATTTTCCTGAATCGCCTGTATTATCTTTTTTGCACAATTATTTCAGGAGGTTTTTCATTTTTATGATACTATTACTAAGTAATTTATGTACCTTTGAAGGGGTTGTAATTATTTTTTTCAATATAAACAATCTAAACAAATATTATAAATTTGTTTGTTTGTATGTAAGTAATCTCTATAGCTAAAGTTCCAATTTTAAAACTAAAAGAACTATATTAAAAATAAAGATGAAGTCGATTAATATGTATATATATTTATATAATATATAAATACCTATAAACTCCGGGATATGTTATTTATATTAGGTCATTGTAGCTTAGAGCAAGCAAAATCTTGAGCGTATATATATATATATATAGATTTATTTGCTCAAGTTTATGGGTTTAAAACGGGCTAGCATCGCTGTACGGATGAAATTCAGCGCAGTGGAATAAGTTCTAAAACCTCCAAGGCTCCAATCTTCGAAGGCCTCCAGCTGCAGAACATTTGTGAACGGTTACTCCACTGTATTCTATACCGATAATGGACAAATTTAACTATTCTATTCTATTCTGTTCTTATTATAAGTTATTAAAATTTATATAAAAATAAAAACAATTTCAAATCATTTCGTTAATATCGATTGTTTTTAAATATTGCATATTATATTCTGTATATCCTTTTTTTATTAATATTAATATAGCCCTTTTAAGCTTAAAGATTATGCTAGGAGCAGAGACGACAATAGACCACGGGTTCAGGATCTTACCTACGACCGTAACCCAATAAACCACGATGTTATTAGGTATATGGATTTGTATTACAAATTATTATAGTCAATATTATTTATTTAGTCCTTCTTACTATAGAAAAAGTTACTTATACCCCTTTCATAAGATAGTATTAAAGTCGTTATATTTCTTGAATGAAATTATCATTATGCTACGATAAAATTAGTGTAGCGTATATCAAACGCTAGTAATATAAAACGGGATGCTTTGTTATTTTAGGTCACGATGTAAGGCATTAAGTTTCTATGAAATTCTTGTTACAGTTACAAAGTAGACAGATTTTTCCAGGAAAAGGAGTTACTCATATTTACAATAAGGTTTTTTTAATGTAATAGCAAATGGACTACCTGATGGTAAGTGGTCCCCAATATCGTTAGACATTGGCGCTGTAAGAAATAATTATTAATATCCATTCCTTACATCACCTTGACAGCTCAGATGTTACGTCACTTGTGGCTTACTCACCTTTTAAACTGGAACACAACAAGACTAAGTATTGCTATTTGGCAGAATATCTGATGATTGGGTACCTTTCAAGATGGGCTTGCACAGACCACAAATTAAAAATGAATTTATACAATGAATTAAATAATAAAATGTATATTTATATTATTACTTTCGTGTATAGCATGGTATTGTAATTTTGAGCAACGTACTGTGATCTACTGTGATCAAATCGACATTCGATTAACCGAAAATATATTAAAATATATTGTGACAAAGGTTAACCCTATTACTATTCGTATTTTGTCGATATTTTAATGAGCTCGCTTGTTTTGTATATTTAATCACACTAATTCAACGTTGAGTATATTATAATAAATAAACGTATATACGTTAATTTAATACGTTAGTAACTTTGAATAACGCATGTGTTTGCGTGATGAAGAATATATATCAACTAGAAAGCTTTTTTTTAATATTTCTTCATAATGGAATTTAGGCATGTAAACCAACTAACTAACGCATTTATCTTATGATATATATGTCTTATCATTCATTAGTTGCACTATCGAGATTGGAAATGATTTTGTAGATTATTAGCAGTATTTTATAAATAATATGTAATAATTTATATTGTTTATATTAAATATGATTTTTCTGACTAACCTACCTTTTTCTGACCTACTTTTTCCCAATAAAAAAGGGGTAAACTGCCAAACCTACTTGGCACTTTTTTATATATGCTAACGATATTAAAATTAGATAAGTAGTTTTGATAATTTATAATAAAACTAGCGACCCGCCCCGGCTTCGCACGGGTGCAATGCTGTTACTAAATATACTACAGAATGTCTTACAGCGTTCACCGTTTTTCAGTCATTATTTGTATTGTACTAACCGCTATGTCCCTGCGTTTTAAATCTGTAATATCTTCGAAAATACTCATTTAAATTAAATGCTGTACAGGGCCATATTAATTTATATTAAACTCAAAATGTATTTAAGTTACTTAATTGGGTAAGGATTAATGCTGTCTGTGAAAATCGCTTCGAAAATAAGCCATTTACATTTCTCATAAAAAGTAAAGGATAAGAAATGTTTATTGTGGGTTATCCTTAAGAGATAGACATATACCATTGCGAACTTTTTCGAAGATCTTTATACGGTGTACAATACTGTAATACATTACTTTGATCTATCTCATAGGGTTCAGCCAGTGTTTGCAATGTAAGCGCAAAAAAAGGGTTTATTTACGACATCACTTCAGAAACATCTAAAATTATCAGTGTTTCTCTACTATATTGTGCATGTATTATACATATGAATCTTCCTCTTGTATCAATCTATCTATTATGAAAAATCGCATCACAATCCGTTGTGTAATTTTAAAAACCTAAGCATACATAGTGACAGACAGCGGTAGGTGACTTTTTTTTGTACTTTGTAATGATTATATATGTAAATTAATTTTTACTACTACTACTAAAAAAAATACGTATTAATTTTTTTTAAATAATTACTTAACAAAAGCAACAAGTTAAAATTAAGAAATATATATTTTTAACATCAGTCTACTCAAAAAGTTTTACGAAGGCGTTAGTTGTACAAATATATATAGCAAGGTTACAAAAACTACAATGCTCTTTTCACAAAGGATTTTTATTATATTCCTTATTTCATATCAAAAAGCCAATAAAGTACGGAGCTATGATATTGTACGTGACTGAAAATAAGTAAACAGAAGTTGTACTATATTGTAGTTAAATAAAAACACTTCGTTCAAGCAACGGATGACTTCTTTATGACCCTGTAGTATTTATATTACAGTAGCATATTGTTATCGAGTATCCATAGCCTCCAAAACGGTGTTATGTCATTTGATTTTATATAATTAATTATATTATATTGTTATTACATATAATTAATATAAAAAAAAAAATCTATTAAATTTACAATATTATAAATAAATTTATTATTGTAATTAATTGTTCAATAGTTGTAAAACTTTAATTAATATTATTTTATATGGTATAACATTGAATACTGGCACATAACATTATTTCTTTTGTTTTTAAAAGATTGATCTGTCACGAAAAATAATCACATTTACGTGAGGGATTGAAAAAATATAGAGATTGGAGCATTATTATTAAACGTGATTTTATTTCGTCAACTTAATCTACTGAAGTTGCAATATTATTATGCTCTGATTATACTACACAATTTAGCGTTAAATAAGTTTTACACCAAAGAGTATCAATTACGTGTTGACATAATGTTTAGTAATTATTACATAAATGTATATTAAACTTTGAAATACTTACATATTGAATGACAGCTTTCATAGTTTTGCAAAGTGCATTAATTTTAAAGGATATACAAGAAAATTGTATAAATACGTATATATTCTTTAATAAAAATTAAAATATTTCATTTACTGTAATCTCTCTGACTATCGCGTTAATTAAACATGAAGTTATCTACGGTTCGGGATTTAAATTGTACTGAGAAAACCCGAAAGAAACTCAGCAGCTTAGTATTTCATACTTTTTACATAAAGGACATTATTAGGTATACTCGAATTAATATAATTTGTTTCATTTAAGCCTGTTTAGACTTTTTTACCATTATCTGCTAGATAGTATAAAGTTAGTAGTTAAAACTCAAACTCAAACTCACATTCCGCTTACTTATTGATAGTCAAACTAAACACTACCACCTATTCGGAAAAGAAAATATACTGACCTGAGAAAAACCGGCGAATGGAAATCAGCGGGCCTTTTTTTGTCAAATTTATTAAATACATATATTGAATGTATTAGAAATAGCCAGGAGGCGATCGTTTCATTCCCATGGTGTGCTATCAATCATAAACTCATTAATTGTATAACAACCTTTCGCACACAAGCGTTCCTTAACAATTGTATTTGAATTGGGCAACAGAAGCATTTTGAACGCTTTCTGGAATCCTGTTATAGAACCGTATACATTGCCCCACAAAAGAGTTACTGGCTCTATGCAGTCGAGTAACAGGATTAACAAGTTTGTATTTGATCCTTGTACCAATGCTATGAGTGTCACATTTTCTCATAAAATCATTAAAAATTTTCGTACATACATAACATTACGGAATATATATTGAGGAGCAACAGTTAATATCTTGATTTCTTTAAATTTATACCATAATGATTCTTTAGCTCCTAGGTTATAGATTGCGCGAGTAGCCCTTTTCTGCAGCACAAATACAGTATGGATAGTGGCCGCGTTATCCCAAAGCATAATACCGCAAGAAATTGTACTGTAAAAGTAACTGAAATATACTAAAGCGAGCCGTGTCAACATCGATAAATAATCTATTTTTTTGACCGCAAATGCCTCAGTCTAGTCGCCAATCCGTTAATATGTGCGACCTATTGCAACTTGACATCAACAGTAAGGCCAATCCAGCTGATTCAACTGGATCCATTGAGTCTCCATTGATAAGTACATCAGCTTTTACATTTTGCACATTTGGTGTACTAAATTTTACAATTCTTGTTTTTTTATTATTTAGCCTAAGATTATTTACGCTAATCCAATGTGCTATATCAGAGATAGCATTATTTACATGGTCATACTGTACCTGCTTTCTAATAATTTTAAAAACTGAATAGGTATCATCAACAAACAATACTATATCATATTTATTGTTTGTTGGTATTATATATCTAAATAATAAAGTCCCAGCGCCACATCTGCCTGTCTATCCGTTTGTCTGAACTCAAAAACAACCGAGCGGATTTTATACGGTTTTCACCAATGAACAAAGTGAATAAAGAGGCTGGTTCAGGTGTATAATTCATGATTGATTTTGTGTAAATTGACTGAAATGTAAATAAAAATTATATCAAATTGGGGCTTACTGGTTTACGCCGGATAATCCAATAGAGTTATTTTATTACGATATGAAGATTATTTGTAGTCTTTTATCCTAGCCATGTGAAGCGGGGACCGGGGATCTATATTTTAAAGGAAGCGATTTTATGACGGATTCGTATAAAAAATACACTAAGGTTGACAAATAATTAAATTAAATATAAATAAAGATAGAATTAAAAAAAAATCGTAACGGAAATGAAAATTGATTTAAAATGTTAAGAACGTAATTACACGATGTCTTTCTTAGAATAATGTACGGAAAAACTTTAAATCGTCAAATGTATACTGTAATTTTTTTGTGCTAGTTTCGTTTTCAAGAAAGTGGTTTATAAGAAATATCAAAAAAGATCGCAGTACACAATTAGCAGCTCAGTTAATATAATCTATTGGATCATTATTTCAATTGTGACTAAATCTGAAATCAGTACAGGTCTAGCATTAGATCAGCATGCTCCAGGCCCTTATACATTTTTGGAGGAGGCCCTTCGTTCAGCATTGGGTTTAGACGCTATTAGTTTATTTTATGTCATCTTCCAAATTGGACGATTAACAAAAATAATATTTGTGAATGCTATGCAAATATAATATTATATTAACATATAAATAATATTATATCAACGATGTTAAAAATATTTCAACCAACTCTATTGAAGCCGAAATGATGTGTAAATGGAACACAGAGCTGGAATCCATTCATAATCTTGGCTTATCTGTTTATTTTCACGTAATACATAAAGTGTTAATGCGAAAACATAACGAAATTTTAACACTGAAATAATTTCTTTATTATTATATTTTTTAAGTTGATTTCAAAATATTTAATTCAAACATTCGTACAAGTACATAGACGGATTAAGTTTGATCATTTACCATAGCAGGTATTTGTTTTTATATGTAAAAACGTACAAAATTATAAACATGTTAAATTAATATATATACACATATATAATAAAATCTATTGTCATGTGTGTAATAACTAATTACCGCGAGCAAATCCTAGTGTAGCCATTTATATACTAATATTACTATAATACTATATTATAGGGGTATTTAAATGGTACGGATACGAACAAATTAAAGATTGAATGGTAACTTTACCTTATCAAATTTGATTTCTGCTAATTATGATTCATATATATGATTTTAAATAATAAGAAATTATCTATAAATTTGAATTATATATGACGGATTCCCGTGTAATCGCTTTATTTAGATAAAACTGACAGAGCTTTATCCTGTTCGGCTCCTCGTCACAGAAGCCTCCTTTGTGACAACGACCACTCTTATTTATAACTAAAAGAGAGTCCCCACTCTCTTATGATTTTTTACAATTACCCTACTTTACATGTAAAACCGTACTTAATCATAATAATTATAACTTAACGTAACTAATTTTAACAATAAAAGAATAATTTGACAAATAACAATAAACATAGCAATCAGTTTATGATTTTAAAACATAATTAAAATTATTTATAACACATCAACATAAATAAATAATAGTATTGCGCCTATATATATGTATGTGTTGTAGTTTAATTTGTGCATCATTTTAACAGTCACTAACAAAGAGTGCACTTACTATTTTCTCACGACATGACCGGTTTCTGACCGAAAGAAACAGCATCACGCGTTTTCCGAGACACAGGAATTTAAACAGTTATTAGTCTGACGCAGAGTTGGAACCAGGACCTAAGGGTTCTGTAAACCTATAAACTAGTTGCTACTTTAAAAGTAATTATGGCAGTATTATGAGTGTACATATTAATATTTTATAGATTTTTTAAAGAGCTAATTTATTCGTGCGTTTACTAACATTTCGATGCTCGCATGCACAGGAAAAGATCGAATAAAAAAATATTTTCATTTCCTACAGACTAGTCAAGGGTGAAATACCTCAAATTGACATATAAATTCCGCGTCACACGGTCATTGTTCCCGGTTTCCAGTTGAATTTTAAAGTCACATGTATGTCAACATTTTAAGCTATGACAGCTAGTACTATCAGATAATAATTTTTGAGTGTTTTCTACGTAGAAATACTATTGTTGCAGTTATTTCTTTGTTACTTATAT